>NC_051238.1:8321621-8606621 GCF_015220715.1 Pygocentrus nattereri | reverse complement strand
GGACACGTCGAGGAACTCGGGTTTTGGCAAAGTGCTGGCACAACAGCACCATCTCCTGTCTGGAAGAAGACCCCCTAAAACACAGCCTAGTAAACAAATCTGATCAACGTCAATCACCATAAGGCCTAAGGTCACACTGATTCAGCCACGAGTTACAGTGAAGTCATCACTGACCATGTAGGGTCTCTCTAGCGCTGTAAATGCTATCAGGAGGATTCTGGATGAGCTCCAAGTGAATCAGATCTCAGATTATTCTGGAAAGGCGTGGAAACACAAGGCACAAGACACGGTTGGGTAATATTAGGGTGGATGTGGGTGGACTGAGAAATGTGGAGAAATGCGTGGCTGATAGCTGAACTGCTACAACATGCTGAACATGTACAATACAGAAAAATGAGCTTCTGCTGTGCGTGTTGCCCTAAACGGGGGGCAGTTACTGGATCGTGATATAAACGTTATCCAGCGTAACCACAATGTAGAGTGAAATAATTTAGGACAACATATGCGCAAACAATGACTAGTAATCCTAGACTGTAAAACTAGTAAGCTAGACTGTACGCTAAAACAGCTAAACAGCTGAGATTAATCTTCTTTTAATTTTGCTTTAGTTTTATGTTTTCGTTAAACGTGCACATCGTTTCGTTTAAGCGACTTTACAAATATAAACAGGTCGATGTTTATAACAGGGATGAAGAGTAAGCCTCTCCGTTAGCGAGGAAGCTGTATTCGTCAGGTTGTTGCGAATTCTCCCGTTCCACCTTAAATAGTGCCGTAGTTGCATTCTGGCGCCTCGGGCGCTGAACGTAACCGCTGCACCTTTTAAGGTGGAACGGGGAAATTCGAAAAACAAGCTGAGGAACACAGAGCCACGCCTGCTTCTCTACACTCTGCACACTTCTCCATCGGCAACACACAATATACACAAACACACGGAAACTTACGGAGCTCGGAAGAGTGAAATAAAAGTAAAGGCCTCACAGAGCCTAAAAAACGCCAAACAAAACTTCTGCTCTGCTGCGTTTCTCTTCCGCTCTGCGTGGCCGCGCCGTCAGCTTTCCAGTTTCCGACAAACCACTAACAAAATTGAAGTCCTCGGCTGTGTCTCAAATCAACCTCCTGTTCCCTATGTAGTGCACCAAGCTCGTATTCAGTGGTGTCTCCTCCGCCATCTGCTGGCTGAGTTCTAAACGTTATTCGTGCCGCCGTTCATTTCGCCACAGGAAATATTTGATAACTACGGAGCCCCACTGGTGACATCCTGTAGAAATCCTACAGAAATCCTGTAGCGTGGCGACGCCTTATTAACGCGCGGGAACGAGGCCCTAATGCCTGGCCATGACTTAGTAAGGTGTGGGAATGAGATAATTAAGTCGTGGCGTCGCCTTAGTAAGGCATGGGAACCAGATAGCAGCTTACTAAGTCGTGGCCACGCATTAGGATCTTGTAAGCTGTAAGAGTTTAAACCGTCGCCTCATGTACGTTGATGACGTGGTGAGCGCGAACAGCCAATGAGCTGCTCCGCTGGCCAACCAATCAGCACTCAGTAGCAGTAACGCTGCGTCCTGCTGCCAAAAACCGGCTTGCGGCAGAACAAACGAAACATACAAGTGAGTTTTCTTTGCTGTTTTAGTGAAATACATCCTTCTACTTTCTAAAATTAAAGAAAGGCTCTCGGCTAAAGGTCGGAAACATTTTTAACTTGTCGTTTTTAGCCGTTTAGCTTCATTCACGCCCCCTGGCGTTTACCAGTCTCGCTCTTGATAAATGTGAAGAGGCCGCCAGGCTCCCCTTAAACCGGCCCAGGCTACATGAAGCGGGGGCTCGTTCCACGCTTTTATTCCACCAGAATTCCCCTATTTAAGCCAACAGCGAAGTGTTGTGGTCATTTTTGCAATGGTTGGGTCTTGTGAGTATTTTGTGCCTAAACATCATTTTGTTTTATGAGCAGATTTTAAGAAAAAATCAGCTTTGTTTCGGTTTTTTCAGCCCGCTGCGCAGTCATCCTGCAAAGGCTGCTGCTGTTGCCCCTGGAAACGGGGGCGGGGCGAGCGGTTGACGCGAGACTGGAACGCAGACGGGAGAACCGAACCAGAGCCGGTTCATGAACCGAACCCCTTTGATTTGAATAGCCTTGCGGCATCTTCGTTTACCTTACACATACTAAAGCGATTTTACATGTAATAAATTCGTTTTTAACTTATAATACAATGTTTGGTTCCAGCTCAGTGTGGCCCGCTGACGTAGCTAATCATGTTGTTCACTTTCATACACTAGTTCACTACATTGAGAACGTGGGGTGGATTTGGGACACATCCACCCTGCAAGCAAATAAAAGTTCACTGTGTCAAAGGTTCGCAAAGGGATTCGCGTTTGCTGGACTCGGTTCTCCTCTTTTTTGGAGATTCCTTTTGGTCTAAAATGAATATTAAAGCCCTACGGGTACTAGTGTGTGAAAGGTTGAGCTCTGCGAGAGAAGAAGAAAGTGGATTTTTCTAAATAAAAGACTATTTTTACATTTACGGTATTTGGCAGATGCTCCAGAGCGAATTACAATTTGATTATTGTTACACAGGGAGGCGAAGGTGGTGTTAGGAGTCTTGCCCAAGGACCCTTATTGGTATAGTGTTTGCCCAGGTGGGGACTGAACCCCAGTCTACAGTGTAGAAGGCAGGGATGTTACCCACTACACTAAGCAACCACCCCATAAAGCTTAATTATCATTATGAATTATTACGAATAGTCTACTAAGAAAAAATAAGTGTAATAATGCAGTTATTAAATAACATCTGTTTAATCTAGGAAGTTTTGTATATTATCATTTAGGAAAGGATAAACAAATTCATACCATAAGTAATTCAACATATACAATGGCACTTGAACGCCACAGATCAAGCAAAGTCTTGATTAAAATTTGACTTGTCAACGTGAGATTATTTAATGGGAATCTCTTTAGTATTAAACAATCCGCGCTGCAACACAGAGACTAAGCTTAATCATTTAGCTAAACCCCTCATGAACACCATAAAGAGAAACACCACATTGTCAAAGGTTTGAAATGTTTATTAAATATATATGTATTCGTTCAAAGCTTGTAATCATGTGAAATGATTCAACCCATTAGCACCATCTCGAAATTTATCACAGCAACATAAACGGTAAAATTCTTCCAGGGTGTCAGTGTAGCGAGTGGCCTGCAGAGGGCGCCAATGAGAGCTCCATATAAATAAAAATTCAAATTAAAATTCACACTTAAAAATGTAAAATTCTTTGCCTTTTGATAACGGAGTGATAAATGCAGCCTCCACTGCACCAAATGTGCATTTTAGTCTAAGAAAAAAATATAATATATAAACAAATATAATATATAAGCAAATGTGCTCCGAAAGCAAAACGTTAAGGCACATTTTGAAGGCAATTTTACTCTCACTGTTAAAAGAGCACTTTGAAAAAATGCAGTAAGCTATTTTCCTTACATGGTTCCTATAATGTGCACAAATAATATGACTAAGATATAAAAATATGAAGTAAACAACGCAAAGCACCTCAGTATAAATATCTGTTAATCATTTAAGTGTTTTAAAAAAATAATAATGCAGAAAATAGTACAGGAAACAAAACACTCAACAGAAAGAAATGTAAACAAAGAAAACGCATGTGTGTTTTTGTATCAGCATCCAGGTTTTAAAGTGTTAATATTAAAACCAGTTTTCAACGATGTTATGAACTGGATATTCCCAGACAGACCAATTGTTTGGGTAAAGAAAAAAGGGCAGTCAAATGAGGAAAACAGACTGAACAGCCTTCAGCCTTACAGTAAATGTTCTCATCAAAGAGCCACTTCAATTTGAAACAAATACAGTCGTCCAGTAAAACATTCTGTGTTATGATTAGTGTTAGAAAAATGAAATGTTACTGGTTATAAAATGAATACTATTATTACATTAAGGCACTTTTCTCTTCACGTTACTCCTTTTCCCTTTGGTCCCGAGGTACAGTGTGTTCCTGCTTCTTGCTGGCTGCTCATTTCTTGTGGAAGTGTTTCACATTTTAGCTTCCTTTCTCCTTCTCTGAGTTCCTATAATACAATGACAAAAACAAACCCAGACACAGTTAATTCACATCAGAAAACAACTGGCACGGCCTGGCAGCGCTGTACTCGTCACAGCAACTGATACGGACACGTTAAAATCAGAGTTATCAAGTTATTTGGCATGAAATTAAATACTTATGCGCTTTTGCATTTCCCGTTAGACGTTGTTCCATAAAACTTACCATTTTTCTAGTTGCTTAGTGTTTATGAAGGTCATTGTGTCTAGACATATACATGATACCCACTCATATGTATTGCCTTGTGTATTTATTGTTCTGTATATTTATTGTCTGATGTATTTATCGTGTATTCTGCACTCGTTTCACACTGTTGTGTATCTGCACTCTGTGTAGTCCTGTGTAAAGTGCTGCTATGTATATGGGCAATTTTTATTGGGACACTCCTAATTATAGTGTTCAGGTGTTTCAGCCTGATAACAGCTGGATAAAATAAAAACACATTGCCTTTAGGTCTCAATAGATAAACACTGGCAGTAGAATGGGTCATACTAATGAACTAAGTGACTTTAAACATGGCACAGTCATAAGATGTCTCCTCTGCCACAAGTCATTTTGTGACATTTTTGTTCTGCTAGATCTGCCCCAGACAACTGTAAATGCTATTATTGTGAAATGGAAGTGTCTAGGAGCAACAACTGCTCAGCCAAGAAGTGGTACATCATGCACACTCACAGAACTCACAGAAAATATCCACTTTTGTTGTTTTTCAGTTTTTAACATAATTTGTTGCCTGTTGCCGTTTACGTTATGTGTAAAGCTCATGATGAATGGACCAAAGAAAATGGCCCAAAATGAGTTGGGAAAAAAGTCTGGTTCCATTGACTTATGTTAAAAGCATTTTTTCCCCTTCTCCAGTAAAGTTATTATTTTGGAGATAAGAGGATATATATATATATATATATATATATATATATTTAAGTTTACTTCTAGTAGAGGACGTAGTAACTTCTTTCTTCTTTTCTCTTAGAAAATCAACAAAATGTGTCATTAGAATAGGGATGTCTGTTGTGTCTGATACAAATCTTTGTGTTTTCTGAAATGCAGCTGATTCTATTAACACATAATTGAACAGTGACAAGGGACTTGTGTTCAATATTTATTCATTCTAGAATAAATGGCACTCAGAAATAACGCGTCACCTTTAAACACATGCAGGCATTCAATCACAGTGCTGTAGCTTGATAAAAACACGGACTGCATAAAAGACCAGCACAGCTGAGCAGGTTCGTCCTGTTTGTGCACTTTTCAAAGCAATACTCAGGAATATGAGAAGAAAATTGGTCTGAGTAGAAATTCCTTAATTAAGGTTTAATGCAGAGATTTTCTTGTGTTCTCCTGCTAAACAAACACAAATAAATAAAGTTTTCCTTTTTTTGCCATTTTTAATTATCTTGCCTCTAATCTGGCAGGTTCTTTTTAGCTCTTCAGATTATACTGTTATGAAGCTGTATTAAAAGAGCACCCAGGAGTTTGTCAATCTAATCTCTATTTGCAGCATCTGTTTCTGGATGTTTCCTCGTGCTCTGAACTGAAACATTATTAATTTAATAACACTGGTAACAGAGGCACATTGGCAGCTGCCCACTGGCTTCTACAAACCTCAAGTCATTAAAAGTTATGGACTGTGTAAAATGCTAAGCAAGCAGTGATAAGTAAATTCTGTCTGACTGGTAATATGGGTTGGTGTTGAGTTGAAATAAGCAAGGACATTCTTGAAAAATACTACATGACTGCAAACCCCCCCACTTTTACTCAAGTGGAGGTCTAAAGGGAGGAACTTCTACTTTTACTGGAGGAATATTTTACCTTGGGGATCTCTACTTTAACTCAAGTCCATGGTTTGTGTACTTCATCCACCACTGAGTATTATTCTGTAATATTCTCCATTTAAAAAGTATTTTTTTTAAATACAGAATATTAGTCCTGCATATGTACAGATATTTACACACCTGTTTAGCTCATTATTCTTTATTCTACTTATTCTACTTTTCTTTTATTTGTTCCTTAACTTAAGTACTCATTAATGGTCTGTGTGCTTGTCTGGTCAATTCAATATGTTATGTCATGCATGTGTGCACTCACCAAGACAAATTCCTTGCATGTGCAATATAAGTTAAGATTAAGTGACCCTTAATTAGCTCCACAATGGGACAACACCACCTCCGTATTTAACCCATCTGTACAGAGCCCTGGAGTGAACGTTTTGCAGTTCATACGCACGTTTTCTTTTATTCGTGGTCACGATTTCTTAAATCGTTCCCTCGTTTTCTTTTAATCGTGGCAATGTTTAATTTTTAACTGAATGCACGTTGTTTGTATTTTAGCAACAACTCCCTGAGACTGTCTGACAGGTTCTGACATGTTAGACAGATGAGATCATAAACAGAGACGCTCAGCATGTGCGAGTTTGATTTGGGGGGTAATGAGGAACCTGCAGCTCTTCTTTACAGCAAACGGTGTTTCTGCTCCCAGTCAAACGGCAGTGTTAGAGACCATCACACAATTACAGGAAGAAATGATCAGCGTTTCAACAGCCTCACATTAATATATCTACATCTAATCCATAGGTCTATTACACTCTCTCGCCGTTTGACCTCATCCCACATGAACGTTTCTCTGTGTTTATTGGAGTTTGCTGAAACACTGACACTGATCATTTCTTCCTGTAATTTTTGATGGTTGTGGTTGTAATTTACTGTCTTCCTTCATTTAACCAAACTGCAGCTGCACTGATGAATCCGAGGGCCGGATTCAAGAGGAGATGCAGTTTCCTCATAACCCCCCACATGAGAATCAGACCTGATGAGCATCTCCATCATTTCATCCGTCTAACTCATCAAAACCTGTCAGCATCAGGGAGCTATTAGTTAGTCCTGCACAGGACAAATAACACGACCTGTAGCTACTACATCGATTTTGCACATGAAGAAGAAAAAAAAACCAAACAAAAACAACTTGCGTTTAACAATGAAACATGATGACTATTAAAAAGAAAATGAAAGAACGAATTAGAAAATCCTGATCACGAATAAACAAAAAGCGTACTCACGAAGTAAACATGCGCACGATTAAAAGAAAACGAGGGAACCATTTAAGAAATGTTGAATATGAATAAAAGAAAACGTGAGTATGAACGGCAAAACGTTCGCGCAAATAATTAAAAAAATATTTAACCTGCATCCCCTCCAGGGATCTGTACATCTGTGCAGTGAAACAACACACACACACACACTAGTGCGCACACACACACCAGGGGGCAGTGAGTACACTTGCCTGGAGTGGTGGGCAGCCATATCCACAGCACCCAGGGCGCAGTTGGGGATTAGGTTCCTTGTTCAAGAGCGCTTCAGTCGCGTGTTGTCGGCTCAGGGGATCGAACCTGCAACCTTTCGGTCACAGGGCCGGTTCCCTAACCTCCAGTCCACGACTGCCCTACTTACCGAAATAAAGTGATTCTGATTTCTAGAACGGTTTTACTTCCATTTGTGCAGTGCTTCTGTCTTTATTCTGGAGGACCACTGACCAGCATACTTTAACTCAATAATGGGCTGTTAATGAGCTGATTAGTTGGATCAGGCGTGTTGGGAGCAGAGAAAAGCAAAAAAGTGCAGGGCAGTGTTGAAGACCAGGGTTGAGAAAAACTGCATTAGTGGATGCAAAAACCTTCCTTTGACAATAGTTTGTCAAAGCATTCTCAAACCACAGTGGTGATCACAGAAGCATATTAGTATTAAAGCAGTACTGCCTGAGGGGTCAGAGATCGTGGGCATTCATTTGTGGTTTTCGGATGGATTTTTTTCAATTCTCTGAATATCCCAATGGTCTGCACAGCAGAGGGTGAAATACCTAGAACATCTAGCACGTCCATGCATTTACATGTTTAGGAACGCTGGGCCTCATTCACCAACTGTTCTTAAGAAGAAATGACTTCTTAAAAACCATGAACACAGTCTACACAGAGATTCTGATGTTCACCAATGTTTTCTTATTTGGGATTTGTTTTTAGGTAAGAACAGAATCTACACACACTCAAAAGCACAAAGGGGAGAATAAGTCTGTGGTTTATGTTTTAGTTGAGACCTTCATTGAGAACAACTTTAAGGAATAATCTATTGGTGAATGAGGCCTAATGTTCTTCACTGGCATCTGTTGTAATCAGCTTTACTTTACAGAAGCACCAGAAAAAAATTATGATGAAAAACAGTGGCGCGCTCCTTCACTTTGTGTAGACTAGCCATGAAGACACAATCACTTTTGAGGCTCAGATGACAAAACAGGACATGATCACTATTTGATGTTTATTGTCAGCCTCAAGAAAGAGGCCACTAAAAGAAATGAGGCCAGCAAAGGCTGTTTATCATCTTTTCACAGAGTATTTACAAATCCATCATAGTGCCAGCATCATAGTGGAGAAACAGAGGTTACTTAACAGGTCTAGTAATAATCCGTTCCACAGAATCTCAAACTGAACTGTGTGCACTTTTGAAAGTAAAAAAAAAAAAAAAAAAAGGGACAGAAACTGTAACTGGACATTTGTGATATGTATACATGCACTTCCACAGTCAGTGTTAGTCAGAACACAAATAGAGGCAGATGCTGTTTTTTATCAGGGCGACAAAGGGAGGAGATATTCACCACATTCCTAAATCCCAAAGGAATACAGGTGCAAGCCTAGTGTTCATGATGAACACTCATACATTCTAGTATCCTGAGACGATAAAGCTGTGTGCTAGACCGCAACCTTCATAATAATCTTCCACTGACGTCAAAGAAGGGTTTGCATGAAGGTTAGCGTTCTACATATTGTCACTGTTGGAACAAAACCTCATGTCTCCATAATGGTAACTTTACGATTGTTCAAAAGTTTGGAATCACTGCAAGAATATAAAAGCAGTTTTGCTGCATATTCAAGTCTAAAATAACTTTAATAATATGGCACTAATATTCTAAAGGTTTCAAGCATTTTCACTGGTGAAAAGAGCTGTAGATGAATGGGTAATAACTGAGAAAGCTGTACTGCATCTATCTATCCAGATAGACAGATAAATACATAGATCCTATGCATCTTTCTCAGTTATTGATATATATCAATAATTTGTTTATTATTCAATTACTATTTTCACCCCCAAAATACTTGGGTTTAAATCAGCAGTTTGTGTTTTAGTGCCTAGTTTATAACACTTTAATCTATGCTGTACTGTATAAGTTATTATTAAACACCAGTTATTACTATATGACAAAGTGACTGCAAACTTCTGATTGATAGTAGATGTTAATATCATTAATTTTGTATTAGATCATTTTGGACCACTGCCTTTCAGTCCATTTGTTACACAATGTTAATACAACATAAAGGGCTGGTGTTCCAAGTGGTGTTTTTTTTTTTTTTTTTTTTTTTTTTAAGGGGGAGAATGAGGTTTGATATGAAAACAACAATATGCACACAGGGCCAGATTCACTAATGCAAAAAACTGCTACTACAGAATAAGCCACAAAAAGGCTTATAGAACTATCACATACATTCATATGCAAAGATGTGAACACCACTGTACGGTCATATTAAACATTGATTTTCTGAGTGAAAATGTATTCCAGCTGGACTAGCTGCTATAATCTGAGTGATTTCTGACGAGATCTGTGATTTTAATCCAATACAAATCTGTCATGTCTGTAGTTTGTGATTTCTGTCCGGTTGCATGACATTTGCTAAGTTGAATGTGGCCACTTTACTAGCCTGATGCTATACTATCTGCTATTAACTGATTCGCTTTTGTTGTTTGTTTGGAACTGTTTAACTCTAAATTTAACAGTCAAGTTAATGTCCAGGCTATGATGTTTCAACCTGTGGAAATTTGGGGAAACTACACAGATACTTTATGCCACATGAACTGACAAGTCGAATCGAATTACATCACCAGACCTGCTCTAATAAAACTAATCCAGCTCAAATAGGGTGAAAACATTCACTTAGTGAAAACATCCTTTACAAGCACCAAACACACACACACACACACACACACACACACACACACACACATTATATTATACACACATTATATATATATATATACACATACACACACACACACACACACACACATATATGCATATACATACATACATACACACACACACACACATATATATGTTTATATATATATATATGTGTGTGTGTGTGTGTGTGTGTGTGTGTGGTGCTTTTAAAGGATGTTTGTTTTCACTAAGTGAATGTATATATATGAGCACTGCTCTGAAAATTTTACTGCAGTTTTTATTTGAGTTGAACACATTGGAGGAAAAAAAACTTGTGCTAGGCTATATTTTATGTTTTATTATTTTTAGCAAATGTGATGTGCAGAAGTGTGTTCTCTGTAAAGGACATGTTGAACTTATTTTCACTTAGAAAATCAACAAAATATGTAAATGGACCAGGGGTGCCCAAACTTCTACACAGCTGTATGTCTTCCATTATGTAACATCAATATCAGGGTCTACTATGTTGGTCTTCACAGAAAATGCAGCCCATATGTAATTCATTTGTAGTGCATAATAGACAGGACAGCTGTACACATTAGCTTATGGTCTTAGTGAATCAGGCCTTCAGCGTCAGAATGGCTTTAGTGAATATTCTCATCCCTGAAAATCCAATCGAGCACGCACCCAACCATTCACTTTAGCTGCCTGAAAACACTGGCTCTTGTGCCACTGACAGGACCTCCAACGGATACAAGGATAAAAGAATCAATAAAAAATAAAATCCAGTGAACTACCACCTCATTACCTTTTCTCCTCAGCAATCAATAAACTCACCTGGGCATACAAAAAAAAAAAAAAAAAAAAAAGACAACATTCCTTCAAAAACAAAAACCAGAAAACAATACAAGAATCACATCCAAAGAAGAAGAATATTCTGCTTAAATAATACAAAGAAAAATCACAGAACGTCATTCTAATGTATAAAAAGCAGCCTTATACCCAGGGAAGAGTCTATGATTTATATGTTGTAAACCTCCAAAATTGATAATAAAACCACCCATTTACTCTTTGCACTTATCCCTGACCCCTTTAAATACTCCTTCATTGGGTCACCAACAGTCACCATGTGCTCTGGCGAGTATATATTAAGCGCACCCCAAAAAGAAAAAAGTATAACATTCATAAGATATGCTCTAGGGTACGTCTCAAACACCCCCCGCCCCCCATCTCCACAAACCTTGCTTCTTTAAAAAAAAAAAAAAAAAAAACTTAATGAAAGAAGAATTTTGGCATATTTGTATCAAATATTTGCAGCAACAAAAAAATATACAATATGTAACATGACAAACATCAAATCAAAATAATTAGGATATAATAACTATATTATTTACATTTGTAAAACTTGACATTGGTTACTATACAGTCACAAGTGCACTGAAAAAGGCACAGTGTTAACCTTTTTGTTTTTTCTTAGCACTGGTGAAAAAAAATCTACCCCCTGCTCAAATTCACACACAGACACACTCACACATACATGTTCGTTATGTTAGATGCCATGTTGGTGAGATAGAACCGGGTTAGTTAGCACTAACTAGGGGTCCACCGATACCATTTTTTGGCAGCTCAATGCAAATAATAATAATAATAATAATAATAATAATAATAATAATAATAAATAATATTTATTTGTCAATATAGGCCAGTATCAACTACAGATTGCTAAAGTGATTAAGATGTTGCTCTGAATGCAATTAGGATAGAGGGTTTGCTGTCAAGGCAAAAAGTCTCTCTAGAAATCATTATCTCTCATTTTCCAAATTGTATTCATAAATTTAATGAAGATACAACAGACCCTCACAACAGGAGCAACTGTTTTAGCTTCCGATGCAAACGTTCAGTAAAAAGCGTAAATTTTATTTTATTTTTATTTCTAGTAAACAACAGTTCTTATTTGAACAGGGGGTCTATCATTCAAGTTGAGGAATGTTTCTGAACCATGCATATGAGGGCGCAATAGACAACTGGTATAACTAGTGATGTTCGGGACTATTTTGCGCATAGGCGACAGCAAAATTTCAATGGTGTGCCATTTCAAAAGTAACCATCAAGCAATAAGACAAAACTAAACATGGATGTGCAAAATCATAAAGACGGACATGTGGATGGTGATGGCTTTTGGGGGCTACTGAGGTACAGTGAGTTTTAACTTGAGCTAGTAATGAGTGATAAACATAACGTCTTTTGTCATATATTAATAAACACATAGTTGCCAGCCCCTCAGTTTTTACACAATTTTGCTATCTGTGAAGAGTACTGGTGAACCCCTAGTCCAGTCAGAAATGTCCTATAAGAAGCTGAGTGTATGTACAATGGAAAGACTGAGAAACATTTCAGACAGTTCATTAGAAAGACCCACACAGCAGCTCATCAATCAAATTACAAGTATCATGAAAGTTTCGACTGTATCCAGTTCAAGTCCAGTGGGGTGGGAAGAAAGAAAGGGGGAAAATGCAGAACTTGAAAAAATTTAAATTTAAGATTACATCAGAGCTGATATGAGCCCACTCTGGGGTATTTAATCATGTGGATTATATGGTCAAATATGGTCAGAGAACTGCAGAGTTTAATGCTTTCCCTGCTCCAACACATCTGATTATCTAACAGGTCTCCTAACTCAGGCGAAGCACACTGTAGACAAGATCTAAATAAGAAGACCCTGGATGTCGATGAATCATTAGGCCATAATTTGATTATTTAAGGCAGATAAAAGTATTTTCATACTAAATTGCCTGACAAAATTAGAATTTCCCAAAAATCACTATGTTTAAGAGCGAGTTCTGCCGCAATGTAACCATATGCAAATTAATTTACAGTGGCTTCAGTCATGGTGTTATTAGAAATCACTACTGCAAAAAACAACACATACTGTACCAGAAAGGCCAGCCAAGGAATTCTCAAAAGCACTTTGCTGTTACCTATAATTTTGGCACTCAAACTCCTCATTTAACTAGACATTGTATTCTTAGTAGCATCTTAGAGAAGGGGCTATAAATTAACACAAGCAGCTAGTAGGGATGCACAATCAGAATCAGCTGAGATCAAAATGACATGTAGAATAATTATGCCCTACTCATTGTGCTAAATTGCCAGTTGCCTTTTCCTTTTGGTGCTGCACTGTATTTGTTTTAAAAGCCTTTTTTTTAAGCCACCTGATTTTTCATTTGAGCTGCACTAGGTAAGATTTTTTTTTGCTGAAACTGAAAGTAGCATGGCTGACTCTGAAGGAAAAAAAAAGGTATGAAATGGTAATTTTAAAAAGTCATAAGCATCTGGTCAGATTTTACAGGAAGTCTTTACATGTCAACATCACACGCACAGCCTAAAATAAAAGGTCTGGCTCAATGTTTAGGTCTCAAATGCAATTTAAAGACATCATTCACTAGGTTTTGACTGAGTTTTCTTTGAATACTCTTTCAAGGTCACCTGGTCAGGGAACATTACAAAATGTTCTTCCACATATTTTGTGCAATTACACATTTCTGCTAGAGAAGTTTCTAAATGCACAAATCTTACATAGTGTAGCTTCAAATAGCAAAGTTTGCTCGACTAAAGAGTAAATGTTTGTATTGTAAATTTGGCAGAAAGTACAGAAAATGTGCTAGTGTGTTTCAAGTGTCCATTAAGCCCACACAGTGTGAGCTTTAGGCAGAGAACTAAAGTCTTATTAAAGTTGGCCAAGAAATTCTGCCATCATCCAATACAGAAGTAAAGAAATCGGAACTGGCCATAAAACTTTTTTGATTGGTGCATCCCTAGTAGCTAGGACATTTTTTAGCATTTGATTGGCCTTTGGATAAACAGAACTGAAAATAACTGTCCCAATGACTCCTTAATTACAGTTGCCCAGGTTATATCTTTTTCTTTAGAAGAGAACAGTTTTTAAGGCATACAGCAGAAACAACGAAGATTTACCAAACTGATATCTCGCTGTGATAACGTATACACACATAAAGCCAGCTACCTCTGTCCAGACTTTGTGCTTTTCATAAATTATCAGCCAAAATCTTCAAGGCATAAAAAGTCTGATGGTCAAGACGCCCAACCCATTTCCTGGATAGCTACACCACTGCAGAATTCAGTTCCCAACACACCTGCTCCAGCTAATTAAAGTTTTCAAGAGTATCTGAAAATTTGTGGTTGTGTGACACTCAGGCTGGAACTGAACTTAGCAGGAGGGCAATTCTCTAGGAGCAGAAGATAAAGCCCAAGTCATTTAATTCAACCTTTCAGCATGACTGTGTGCATACTGACAACCCAACCCACAGCCCAAAAGACTCTTCTTCACAAGTGAAAAAAAGACAGCAGGTAGTTGATAAACCATCCCCAAAGCAGCAGAAAGAGAAGAATTAGGGTAGAATTAGAATCAGGAAGATAAACCAATGAGGGATTACTGGAAAAGAAAGTTGTGAAAGATGAGAAACAAGCATATGGGGGAGACGCAGAAGGAAAAACCTTGCAGATAGGCTCATTTCACCAGCACTGACTTTGGAAGGAATTCATCCGTCTCTGAATCTCCGGCCCTGTTGCTGTGGTTTGATGAGGAGTGCGAGGACCTGGTGCTGGACGGTGGCGCAGCAGCTTTGGGCAGGCTGTACATGTATACGGCTCCTATAACCAGTCCAGCACCCACTGTGAAGAGCAGGTCCACATGGAACCCGAAGAGGTAGATGGACATGACTGTGGACACGATGATGGAGAAGGAGGTGGCAAAGCCTTTCAGGATGTTGTCCGCATACTTCACCACCACAGCCACCAGCAGGCCCCCGAAGGCCTGGTTGAAGATCACACCCCACACCATGGGAGTGTAACCGAAGAGGAAGCCCTTTTCAGCTATAGCGGCACCATCGTTCCACCACAGGCCCAGCAGGCCCAGCACAGTGCCAAAAATACCCAGCTGTACGTTCCTGAGCCAAACCGAGGCTGAACTGCCCTTCAAGATCTTCTCAAAGTAAACACCAGCGAAGCCTGAGGACAAGCACGACACCACCACTGCCACCAGCCCTTTGGCATAGTTCTGGTTAGCAGAGGAGCCTATAGCCTCCTTCTGCTTGCTTCCATCTTGCTCCACCTGGACAATGGCCACGCCAGCAAAGAGGAGCAGCAAGGAGACCCACTGCACCCGGGACAGGCTCTTTCGCAGCATCAGCACCGAGAACAACGCTGTGGTCAGGATCTTCAGTTGGTATGTCACCTACAGAAAGAGAGTACACATGTGGGGGACATTGTAGAGAAGACTAACAATCACATCAATGTAGAAAGAGAGAGGAATAGATAGAAAATGTAAAGAGAAAGAAAGAACACAAAGGAAAATAAGTCAAGAAAAAAAATGACAGGGACAGAAAAAAATTAAGAGGGAGAGATGCATAGAAAAGAAGGAAAGCAAGAAAAAGGAAGCTAAAGGAAAGAGAACAAGAATACAAACAGACAAGGGGTTAGCAAAGCTGAGAACACAGAGTGAACTGAGAAACCGAAAACACCCGTGGACTGGCATAAGCCCAATTAAACATACCCTAGGCGTGATTTCCGAAACCAAGGAATTACTTTGAAAGAGAACACAGAGAGAGAGAGAGAGAGAGAGAGAGAGAGAGAGAGAGAGAGAGAGAGAGAGAGAGAGAGAGAGAGAGAGAGAGAGAGATATGGGGGGGTGGGGGGTGTAAGTGGTGCATGTGGTCAGTTCCTCACCTGGAAAGTGGCTGCTGGTAAATTTGAGATGGCCACGTATTGCAGGTTGTTCTGTAAGGTGTAGATGAGTGATGGAATTGCTAACTTCAGTGTGTCCCAATACTGGACCACTATAGAGTCAAACAGCAACACCACAAACTCCTTGACATTCCCTACATTCGTAGACAGAAAGAGAGACAATCCATTATTTACTCATGCATTATTTCACATCTTTAAATCAGTACAAAAGATATTTAACATTCGCTCTGTAGCTGGAGAAAATCTAACAGAGAATTGACTTAAAAATGCTCCACCCACAAGTACATTAACAGATGTCAACTGCTGCAGTGTTGGAGGAACTTTACAGAACATTGGCATCCTGTCCAACTTACTGAGAAACTGTTGCGCATGACTTCTTTGTTAAGTTCAAATGAGATTTGCTTTGTGTCTGTCTATGAAAGGTCACAGTGTTGGGACAGACTGGATGGTTCTTTTATGACCTGACAAATATTAGCATTATATTTCATTTGCTGGTGTCACTTCTGACCTGCCTAGTTGTCATTAGCTCAAACTGAATGTTACACAGCAACTCAACTCAGAATGTGCTATAAGTTTTGTATAGGTTAAAGGGGACTTTTGTAGGGATGCACTGACATTGGAATTCTGGTCCAATTCTGACTTCTGATACAGCAAGACTTCTAAATTAGCATTACAAAGAAATAATTTGGCTGCAAATGAAGTACAATGAATTACAGGCCTTTTTTTGGTGCACAATAGCTCAGCATCACCTAAACATTCTGCTCTTCCAGAGTATGATCATTATTTTGTCGAACACCAGTTCAAAATATAATATCAATCAAATCTAAACATCGGTCATATTTTTGAAGCAATTCTCTATTGCTAGTGGTTTTATTCCGATATTATCATGCATCGCTAGATTTTAGTCAGTGTTCTTAAAACCCGTCTAACTTGGCAAGTGAACCCCGATTTCTGTGGGTACAGCAGGAATAGGTTAACTTACTTAAGAGACTCAATGACCGAGTGATAAGGAAGTGAGTGAGACTCTTATAATGCAGTAGACAACGTACCTCTCCTCTGAAACAGAATGAGAAGGAGGCAGGTGAAGACTTTCAGGACCTCCGCCATAACCACAGCAGATGTGGCAAAAAAACGGTCTCCCGGCAACGTCCGCACATAGCGGATGCTGAGGATCAGCGAGGCATTCTGGATCACCAGAATCGCTAAACTGATGTACTTCAGCTTCTTGTTAGCTGTTGACAAACACAAATGATGAGTAGAAAAAATGTAAACTATTTTGCAAAATATATCATGTTGGGTTCATAGACCACATTATGAAAAAGAAGCACAAAGTGAAGGCTAAACTTAAAAGAACTAATCTTTAAAGGGGAAGACAGTGTATTCTTCAACATTTTTGGCACAATTAAATAGCTAAGACAAGGGAGTCCAATCTCATCTGCAAACAGCCGGTGTGGCTGTAGGTTTTCATTGCAACAAGGCAGGAGCGCACAGTCTCAGTTGTTTAAAGATTGAGAGTGACTGATTAAACAAGTGAAACCAGGTGTGCTCTTCTTGTCTGGAACGAAAACATGCACCCACAGCAGCCCTGTGTGGATAAGACTGGACACCCCCGGGGCGTTCTGATGTGAAACGCTCTGCTATAGGGAAACTTACTAAGAGAACTGTTCACAGTGGTAGTGATAGGAACCAGATGTCTGAAACATTTAATCCCTTTAAAAAAAAAGATCTCCCACTCTGCAGAGTTTAGCTCCAACCCTAATGTAACACACCTGATCCAAGTAATCAAGGCCTTTAGGGGCATGTGACTTTACGAGCCAGGTGTGGCGGATCTGAACTTTCCAGGGTGGTAGACCAGGATCCAGGACCAGGATTGAGCAACCCTGCTCTAAAAGCTTTGTCACACAAAGTTATTACAAGGAATTATTATGATGAAAACACTGCCTGATGAGACAGTTTTCTACAGCAGTCTTGAGCGTGTAAATGTAATCATTCATTGTGGAAAAGTACATGCAGGGTGTTCTAAGGTAAAACAGCTTGAGTTTAGAAAAAGTCTAGAAATGTAGAAACATCAGTGGAACTTCCTTTTGAGGTGGTGGACAAACAGAAGTCTGGACACATGCCTGGACTGTTACAAAGATGCACTATGAGGTGGCTGCAGTAAAAGAATAAACACTATGCTAACTGTTGGGAAGGCCTTCAAAAACCTCAAACACTTTTAATCCATCGTTAGACAGCAGGACATATATATGTAAACTTTATCAAACACCTTTGAAGATCTAAAGCATTCAATTGTATATTGGCAAACTGTACTTGACCTACAGTCTCAAGATAAGATCTAAGAAATGAAGGATATGAAAGACTAGTTTGTCCTGGTCTGGACTGAAGGCGCACCTACTACTATTGGCGCTCAGGAATATGTTTGCCTGCTCCACCTTGGCGTAACACTCCAGTTACGCAACAACAAACGGTCCATTCATGCGCTCAGTGATGTCATTTGGTCAACCCACCCCCACACTCATTAATACTCACACTGCAGGACAGTACGACTGTATACTGTAGGGGACATTAATGAAAAAAAACAGTTGTCCAAAACGGATCATAATCTGGATCAACAATGGGTAAAAAAAATTAAATCTTTTTAATAGGACACAACTTAAATATAACCTATGACTATTTGAATGTTACATCATCCAAACTTGGGTTTCCTAATACATTATGATGGTAAAATGATCAATTACCAAACAGTTTTCAACTAGGGGTGGGTAATGTGTCAGAAATATATTGATACTTGAAGATACTTAAAGAAATTCAAATCACAATGGCTGCTATTTTAATCATAGCTTCAATCAACACTGTTGACAACAAGTTGTTAGTGCAGAAATTTAAATAGTGCATAGCTTTTGAACTGTCAGTCCGGCACATTATATTCAGCACTTAAGCCTCAAGCACAAAGAAAACATATGCGCTGATCTTCTTGATAGAAAAAAGGTTTCAAGTTTAATTTATAGCCATATTAAAATTTCAATCACAATACTAGTCTGAAAAATTGAAATTTGATATTTTCCCCCAAACAATTCAGCCCTAACTTGAAGACATTTTGAAGATACACAATGTTTAGTGTCAGTTTAAAATGTTTTACAATACCCTCAAAAGCTTTATCAATTTTTATTCAAAATCAAATAATCAGTGACTAATTATGCTGTTGCTCATATGTTGTAATGAACCATGAAACTGTTCAGTGTTCTTTAAGTACTGATATGCACAGAGAAGTGCACTGTGCACTGTGTAGAAGTGACACAATACTGCTCTTTATTTGCCGATAACAATACCGGGCTGTAAAAAGGGACAGTGATAGCTGATTATCATGTGAATTAATTGACTAATAATCACCTTTAAGTGTGAGGACCTGTGATACAGTGATGCAATATACTGCCAAAAGTATTCAGTCACCCATCCAAATCATTGAATTCAGGTGTTCCAATCACTTCCGTGGCCACAGATATATAAAACCAAGCCCCTAGGCCTGCAGACTGCTTCTACAGACATTAGTGAAAGAATGGGTCGCTCTCAGGAGCTCTGTGAATTCCAGGGTGGTACCGTGATCGGACGCCACTTGTGTAACAAGTCCAGTCATGAAATTTCCTCACTACTAAATATTCCACAGTCAACTGTCAGTGGGATTATAAACTGAATACTGGGCTGCATCTGATAGAACACCTTTGGGATGAATTAGAGTTGAGACTACAAGCCAGGCCTTCTGGCCAACATCAGTGTCTGGCCTCACAAATGCGTTTCTGAAAAAATGGTCAAAATTCCCATAAACACACTCCTAAACCGTGTGGAAAGCCTTCCCAGAAGACTTGAAGCCGTTATAGCTGCAAAGGGAGGGCTGAATTCATATTAAACCCTATGGATTAAGAATGGGATGTCACTCAAGTTCATATGTGTGTGAAGGCAGACGAGCGAATACTTTTGGAAATATAGTGAATGTTTGACAATGGTCTGACAAACAGGTTCTATTTGACTAAGAGAAATATTACCCTCACAGGGGGTTAAAAAAAAAGCGTCGCACTGGCATCATTGACCCAGTTCAACCATTTAACGTACTAGTCGACTAGACGAGTTATGCATGAAAAGGTCTGCAGAAGAAGCAGATGTATTTTAAGCTAATTAAACAGTGGTATGTCGTCTGCAAGCTAACGCATGTACCACTAACAGGATAAGCTTCTGAATGTTTGACAGATTTTGAAGTAGTAGACAAATTCTTCTAATTAACAGAAACTGATATGGCTTAAAACAGTGTTTCTCAACTCTGGCCCACTGTCCTGCACATTTGAGAACTTTTCCTGCTTTAACACATCCACTTTAACTCAATAGCGCTGTGCTGCACCGCAGTGATGCATTGCTTTCTCACCACGGTAAGAAAAAATCCATACCGTCACGACCCTACAATCAGGCTCAAAATACTCCAACACTGTAAACATCACACAAACATCGCAGACCGTGAGGAAACACTATTTCAGGACATATTTGTTACAGGAATAGATCACATCCATTCTTTTTTCCTTTCTATATCTGATACAACATTTTCTGCTCATATCTGCAATCTCTAGCGTTGTGACAAAGAGGTGGACAATATGATGTTATCATTATTGTAATATACAAATCAAAATATGCCACAGCATGATTTTCTGGGCATATTGAGGATATCATCAGTACAACACAGACCAACTGCGTGTTTAATTACAGAGAGAGCAAAATTGGTCTTGCTTAACTGATTTTAATTCAGGGCAGTTTGTGAGATGTTCAATACAAAATTATTGCATGCATAGTTTTTGATAGTATTTTTAAAATATGGAACTACTTTGTCTTTTCTAATTTATCCAGATATCAGAGAAATGTATAATGTGACATATCGTGTACTGCGAAAATGCCTTGAAGGACTGTGATATTATCAGCCTCCTACTGTGACCTAATTGATCGTGATGATAAATATTGGCATATCGCTCACCTCTACTTTGAACTTAATACTACCTCCGTTTTTTGTAGTTGACTTATGATACATGAGACACTGACTGTGCAAACTGCCTCTTTAAATGCCTCTCTGGGTTGTCTCCATTGAGAACAGGAAAATGAGACTGAAGGCATTTGATATGTCATCGGGTCACAGATAATGGCACAGGTAGGCTGACAATAGGCTGAGGTGTGGAAAGATACAAATTTGCTTCAGGCTGAAATCCAGCTCCCCTGGAAAGGGAGAGTGTGTGTGTCAAAGTGTCAAATGACAAGAGTACAAATATGAAGGTACCAAATAGAACGGTTAGGGCTGAATATTAAAATTCAGTTCAACTTATAAACCACCGGGTGTAGAAGGTTCAGTGTTGTTCGATATCAAATCTCAATATCTAGGTAGTCTTATTAGAATCAGTGAACCAATAAGCCTGTTAGTAAAATCAGTAAAACATGTTACACCAATATAGAAATGTAATGTTTTCAACACATCATTTAAGACTTAAGAAAAAGACATCGGAAAAGCTGTTTAACAACTGACATTGAAGTCAAAGTATCAGTGTCCAAAACTTTTGAACAACACTCTGCCCTACTGATGGTTCATATGTAAAAGATAATCTGGTCCCACTTCATATTAAGTGTCTCTTATAACTGTGTAGTTACATATGAAAACACATGCAACAACAATGTAAATACTGATGATTTAGTCACTGTTACAGTTGGATTACAGAAGTATAGCTTATGTAACGATACATGCGTATCAACTTCAGGTTTGCCTCATGTAATCACACAAGTGCATCTTAATAGATGTAACAGCATATTCTGTCTCAAGTAAATAAATAAGAGTAATAACATTAATGTAATTACACTTGTAATCAGAATGGACTGGCAGTAAAAGGAAGTGTGTAAAAACTTAAAGACACTTCACTCCTATCAGACAAAATCTTATGTTCCCAAGAATACAAATGGTTAGAGGTACACTCTTAAAAAGATGTGTTTTCAATGGGTTTAGTAAAGAGAGTGGTTCTATATAGAACCATGAACACGTAAAGAAGTATTTGCCTAATGAAATGGTTCAGCAGATTAGTGGAGAAAGTGCTGCATTTGTCTCTATACAGAATCTTTCTGAAAGCTGTTATTTTAAGCACCAAAACGTTAAGTAATTGTAACGATGTCAATCTTGTAACAGAAAACCCCTTTTTTCGGTGCTATCAAGAGCCGTTTTCAGAAAAAATCTCTATAGATCCACATACGACACGTTCTCCATCAACCTGGAGAACATCTTCACCAGCCAAAGAACCATAGAGGCATGTAAATTGTTCTTTGAGGGTTCGATGTTCTGTACCAGTGTCTTTACTAAAAAAAACTGGAAAAACGTCTTTTTAAAGAGCGCACTAGCTACAGAGACCAGGGAACCTGCGGAACCTGTCAGGTAGGCTCAGCTCTGCCTTGGCCCGGCTTTGCATCACTCGTACAGAAACAGAGAGAATGACCGTTTAGCGTTGTTGGCTAACTGGGATGCCTTTAAGCAGAAATGATGACCCCGTGCTTGTACCAAACAACACTAAACCGAGCTTACCTTCGCTCTGTCTGTGAGAGGGAAGCTTGTCTTCACCGCCTCCCGAGCCGGGACTCTGGCCGCCCGTTGCCATGCTGGCATTGACGGTTACGACTGAGCTAGCACCGCGCTAACACCTCACAACTACCTTCAGCGAGCAAGCGTCGCTTTTTCTTCACGAACTCTAATGTACAAACCGACTAAATGAACCTCGGCGTCATTTCGTGGCCTTTAAAAATGACATGACAGCTTAAAAAACAGTCCAAGAACTCCAAACAGCCCCACAGCGCTACGGCGTCGACGTCCACAGCAGCTCCTCTACTGACTTCCTCACCCTCATTACATCCCAGCAAAGGACCGTTTACCGCCATCTGTTGGTCCGGGTGAGCGTTAAAGGGGAATCCCACCGATTTTTCCAAAATTTGGTTTGATGTAAAATGCTTCGTTGGGTATGGAGTCAAATTAGGGTCTTTAATGGTGACGAGAAAAAAATATATCGCAAATATAAGATTAGCATTTTGCATTTTACGTTCCTATTTTGTTTCTGCAATACTTTCCCTCTTTTGCGTTTCTTTCTTTTGTTTGCGCGTCACACTGCTTTTCTTTGCGTTTCACATTTTATGTTGCTGCTTTTTTGCAATACTTTCTTCCTTTTGCGTTTCTTTCTTTTGTTTGCGCGTCACACTGCTTTTCTTTGCGTCTCGCATTTTACGTTCATCGTTTTTTTTTCGCGCTTCTCTTTTCTTTGCTCCGGTTTTACCCTCTGTGTGGGGGCGGGGGAAGAGGCGTGGCCAATAGCGAAAGGCGTGTCGTGGACGTACCGCGTCATCAGTTGGAGCCACCGTCACACAGCGCGGCAATTCGGTTTACTGGTATCATGGCAGACGGTCGCCCAGCTGGACCACAGCTATATACACTTTATAGACTGATGATAATAATCGACCTGTGCTAGGTATGGTGGAGGAGGAGGAACAGGAGAAGGAGGAGGGGGTGGGAGGGGTTGTCTCGGTTGCTGGACCTGACCTCCCTGTTGACTTGAGCTTTGAGTCAGCAAATGTATAAGAGTCTGAGTGGCCGGAGTGACATCAGGATACTCTTTCTGCTAAATATAAAGGCCGTTAACAGTGTATTATACAGAGTAAGGTTAGCCCAGCCAGCTCCATGACCAACAACCAACTACCTCCACATGCACGGCCTAAATTATGGTTCCTAAACTAAAAGTCTTCATTTAAAAAAGCAGCTACCACCAGCCCAGTCCACTGCTCAAACTAACTGAAGTTAGCTCGTAATTAACCTACTGGAGTTCATTATCTCCCGTTTACCAAGATAACATGTTTAAAGAAACACGGGTTGGGATCCAGCGGTGGACGCCGTGGGAACCATTTGGCTATATAGGGGAACTGGTATCCATGGTTACCATGTTAGCCAGGTAGCCTACTCTTCTCACAGCCCTGATCACACTGCACAGTTTAGTAAGTGAAAACAAATCTAGCCACCGAATTAGATAATATGTCTATAAAAGTCGATTATTACCATCAGTCTATAAAGTGTATATACCTGTGGTCCAGCTGGGCGACCGTCTGCCATGATACCAGTAAACCGAACGCCTTTCGCTCATGGCCACGCCTCTTTCCCCGCCCCCCCACACAGAGGGTAAAACCGGAGCAAAGAAAAGAGAGAAGCGCGAAAAAAAATGATGAACGTAAAATGCGAGACGCAAAGAAAAGCAGTGTGACGCGCAAACAAAAGAAAGAAACGCAAAAGAGGGAAAGTATTGCAGAAACAAAACAGGAACGTAAAATGCAAAATGCTAATCTTATATTTGCGATATATTTTTTTTCTCGTCACCATTAAAGACCCTAATTTGACTCCATAGTTGGGACAAACTTACTGATTTCTTTACAGAAGTGCTGATAAAAACCGGTCGCGATGCCTGCAATACAAATATAACCACTTTATTTACTAAGCCATCACTGAACGTACAGTGCTGAGAGAAAGTATTTCCAGTGGTGGACAGTTACTGAGTAAATGTGATTAATTACTGTACTTAAATAGTTTTTCCTGTAGCTGTACTTTACTGAAGTATTTCCATTTTGGGCGACTTTTTACTTTCACTCCACTACAAGTCAAATATCTTACTTTTTACTCCACTACATTCTGAGAAATCTGTCATTCCTTTTGTTTTACGTGTGTGTAAAAACGTAACATGTCAAAACAAAAGAAGTGTGAAGCAAGAACACCAATCAGGGCAAAGTGTGCACTTTAGTTTGATAACAAATGATAATAGGACAATAGAGTCATAATTAATCTTTTAGTACTTTTACTTTCAATACTTAACTATATTTGAAGTCAAATACTTTTGTACTTTTACTCAAGTGGAGGTCTAAAGGGAGGAACTTCTACTTTTACTGGAGTAATATTTTACCTTGGGTATCTCTACATTTACTCAAGTACATGGTTTATTTGCCCTTTCCCAATTTCTTTTATTTTTGCATATCTGTCTCACTTGAATGTTTCAGATCATCAAACTACTTTTGATATTAGACAACGATAACCTAAGTAAATGCAAAATGATGCTTTTTAAATGATTTGATTTACTAATGGAAAAATTCTGGTCAGCCTTCCATGGCCCTATGTGAAAAAGTAATCTGCCCTTTAGCTACAAAATATTTACTTATACTTAGAGTACTGGGTTCAGTTTCATGATTCCTGCCAGCCCTGTTGAATCTAAACATCAATTAAATATAACCTGTCTGGCAATGTGAAGCAGGTTTGGAGTGGCTGAGTCAAAGTCCTGACTTGAATCCCTTCTCAAGGCCTTAAAAGCTCAGTTCATGCTTGAAAACCCTCCTACGCAAGTAAAAGTGATTCTGCAAAGAAGAGTGAGACAAAATTTCTCTTCAACAATGTAAAAGACTCAGTCATTTGACTGCAGCTGCTGCTGCCAAGGGTACCGCAACTAGTCATTAGGTTTCGGGGGCAATTCCTTTTTCATTTGAACAAACCTTTATCTTCAGTAAATAAAATGATCATTTAAAAGCTGCATTTTCTGTTTACTGACGCTGCCTTTATCCAATATCAAAATAAGTTGACCCACCTGAAACACTGAAGTGTGACAAATAAGCAAAAGTGGAAGGAATCAGGTGAGGGGCAAATACTTTTACACGGCACAGTACATGTGTCTTCTGAGGTTCTTTGAATGTAATGTTGATGTTTCTTCCAGTGGTCAGGACCCCCAGAGGACCAGCAAGGCAGCCAGTGTGAAAACATAATCTTCAAACGTCCCACAGACTGGTACCAGACAATCAGCACTAAAGCGCACACACACACACACACACACACACACACACACACACACACATATCTTCTAAGCTGCTTCTGCTTCTGGGTTGTGGGGGGTGCTGGAGCCTATCCCAGCTGTCATTGGGCAAAAGGCAGGATACACCCTGGACAGGTCGCCTGTCCATCGCAGGGCAGACAGACAGACACATTCACTCACACACTCACACGAAGGGGCAATGTAACATGTCCAAACGGCCTGACTGCACGGTCTGTGGGAAGAAACCAGAGAACCCGGAGAAAACCCAAGCAGACACGGGGAGAACATGCAAACTCCATCAGGGCACATTTTGTGTTTTATTACTTTCCCAATATATTAGTGCATCAAATGAAGAGTAATTGTGATTATTTTCACTGAAAACGTTTGCTAAATAAATATTTGGCCAACACCCAAACAGCCGGTGATTATATGCACATAGATCCGAGATGTGCTTAATATCACAGGCTATTTGGATGTTGGGTCTAGCAGACTTTTAGTTTGGAATTTATATGAATTTGATTTGTGAAGATCAGTATTAGTGTAAATCTGCAATCCGGCAACACTTTGATTTGCTGCCACCTGCTCCTAATGGATGATCTACACAGCTGTTCTGTTTCATTAGTAGTACAGTCTGTGCTTTAGTGAGCCCTAAAACTGCACGTGTACGTGAAGCTTTTTAATGATGTCATCTGATTTGATGTCACTGAACTGCATAATAATATCATCACATTACTGTCACAGTTCACACTAAACCACTCAGGGCGCGCTGCAGTTAAAGACAAAAAACAAGTTCATCTCAAAGGAAAGGGGAAAGAGGAGCTGTGTTACAAAATAAAAATGTACACAAGAAATATATAGACTAATAATGTAAGCTCCTACAATATATATTGATGTTTTATATAAAAAGTTGGAGCATGTTCCAAGTTTTCACAGCCTTCTTTTTGCAAGAGGTGGATAAAAAATGTTATTTAACTCTCAATATCTTCTAAAAAATGACAAAGAGATTGAAAGTTTAACAGCTTGCACTTGTGTATACACGTGTGTGGTAAGGACAGCAGAGAGAATTATTGGGACTTCACTTCCTCCCATACAGGACGCTGCAACAAGTCGCTGTCTGACCAGAGCTCAGAACATAAACAGAGACCCCTCCCACCCCCACCATGGACTGTTCTCCCTGCTGGCCTCTGGAAGGAGGTTCCGAAGTCTTCGAAGCAGAAGAGCCAGGTTCAAAAACAGCTTCTTCCCACACGCCATAAGACGGCTGAACTCTAAATAAAATGCTGCTCCAATTCCTTTTTTGATTACTCCATACCTGGGAGCTCCACTGCAATACACGCTCTTGTGTATATACTGATTTAAATGTATTTATCTGTTGATATACGTGTGTTTACATGTGCACTACACTTTACACTACATTGTATTACTTATTATTACTGTTCTCCTCAATCTACTCTGAGCCAATGCAACGTAATTTTGTTCTAATGCTCACTGTATGGTGTAAATTTGAATGACAATAAAGTCTGTCTAAGTCTAAGTCTAAGTCTAAGTCTAATACTACTCCAGCCATGAGTTTATGAAGTGTCCCATTTCTCAGTTTGGCATTCGAAGTGTGGCCTCTATGCACCCTTTGCTGAAGACCACACAGATGCAGGCGAAAGTCCTTATAGTACTGTCCTTAAAGTCCTTTGTAAATTGTCTGTGCGGACTCAGTGAGGCCTCTTGTTCAGAATTCCTTGAAAAACAAGACAGGACCAGACAGAAATTTTTGTGTTTACAATTTTGTTTACAATTAGTTTGTTTACAGCTGTCTGACCAAAGCTATGTCCACCGTCAGTGAACCAATTAGCTAGCTGTGCAGACTTTGTAAAGCAAAAGGTGTTTTTAAAGGTTTAAATAAACATATTTAACTAATAACTGCTTTCATAGCTGTGAGCTTTGTGTATTTCCTTTCTCTATGTTGTTGCTAGTTAGCTGTGCAGCCTTTAGCCTGCTAACTAGCAAGCTAGCGGAATAAAGTAGCGACATTTGGTTGAACATGGCAGGTGGCATTTTCCTATAGTACAACCTATTTCCAGTTTTACCAGAGCAAACTGAATGTTATAGGTTAAAATGACGAGTAGTGTACAGTACTGCTTGGAGCAGCCTTTGTCTGCCACTTTTAGCGGGAGTCGATCCGGCGTTCACTCGACCTGCGGCTCCTCCGAGGGTTCATTAAACACACCTCGCTTGAGCTAATACGGTAAATGGAACAGTCCCGGGGGTAACGGCGAGGCCAGGTGAGATCAAGAGTCAAAATGAATTTGTTTCATTTTATTCATTTAAATATTTTTTACTTAAAAAAGAAAGTACAACCGATAATAGGCAGAGTCTCAAATGGCTCCCTACCTTCTATATAGTGCACTCTGTGAATTATGAAAGTTGGCTTCCTCACCCAAATAGAACTCTATACAGTCGTTAGGTAATCCTAAATAATCCCAAATGACTCTTTGTTCGACGTATTATGCTATATTTGGGTACAGGAGCTAATATTTTAATACCCACCTAGTGCACTATGTAGGGAGTGGGGAGCCATTTGAGATTTGGCCGAGCTCATCAGGCGCGGCTTAGGCGCCTTTCAGTTTAATGGCCACTAGATGGCAGCAACACTCAGTATTTTCTGAAAAGCGCAGAACTTCATACTTTGTTGTGAAATACACCGACCAGGCAGAGCGTCATGACCACCGCCTTGCTTCTGCGCTCACTGTCCATTTTATCAGCTCCACTTACTGTATAGCTGCACTGTGTAGTTCTACAGTTACAGACTGTAGTCCATCTGTTTCTCTGATACTCTGTTAGCCCCCTTTTACCCTGTTCTTCAGTGGTTAGGACCCCCATGGACCCTCACAGAGCAGGTACTATTTGGGTGCTGGATCATTCTCAGCACTGCAGTAACACTGACGTGGTGGTGTGTTAGTGTGTTATGCTGGTACGAGTAGATCAGACACAGCAGTGCTGCTGGAGTTTTTAACCACTGTGTCCCCTCACTGTCCACTCTATTAGACACTCCTACCTTGTCAGTGCACCTTGTAGATGTAAAGTCAGAGGCGACAGCTCATCTGCTGCTGCAGTTTGTGTTGGTCATCCTCTAGTCCTTCATCAGTGGTCACAGGATGCTGTTGGTTGGATATTTTTGGTTGGTGGACTGTTCTCAGTCCAGCAGTGACACTGAGGTGCTTAAAAACTCCAGCAGCACTGCTGTGTCTGATCCACTCAGGCCAGCACAACACACCACCACATCATCAGTGACACTGCAGTGCTGAGAATGATCCACCACCCAAATAGTACCTGCTCTCTGAGGGTCCATGGGGTCCTGACCACTGAGGAACAGGGTAAAAGGGGCTAACAAAGTATCAGAGAAACAGATGGACTACAGTCTGTAACTGTACACAGTGCACCTATAGAGTAAGAGGAGCTGATAAAATGGACAGAGTGTAGAAACAAGGAGGTGGTCATGTTATGCCTGATCAGTGTATGTGTGTTTTTGCATGTGTTATCAACTTTCCTACTGGATTGCTCTGGAAACCGTGCTGCTGACTTGTTTTAAATATTCTCCACTGGAATAAAACAAAGAATCTGCTTGTGACTGCTTGTAATCTCACTTCATGAATCATGATTGCGATAACATGATCTGACCTCAAGCTGAACTGAGGAATCAATACTTCACACCCACTTTTCACTGACAAATGAAACAAGACAGATGCGGTTTAGATTTGGATTTTCTTTAAAATACGGTCATGTGACTGCTGCCACATTATAAGAAACAATACACAAGTATTTACAGCAAACTTGCTGTGCGAACACAAGCAAAACAACAAGTATTTCTCCATAACACGACTGTTGTTCATAAAACTTAAAATAAAAAAGTCTGATTAGAAACAGCCCAGGTCCACACAAATTTGGTCCTGTGGGTTGAAAATTATTGCAATTTTAAAAACAAACAGATTCAAGAGATTTCTCTGGTAACTAAACAGCAACAACTAAATTTAGAGGCCTCTTGGTAAAACACAGATAGTGAACCAAAAACTAAATTTCAACACTCATTTTGACCAAAAACTACAGCAGGTGAACAGCTGCATTAACAAATGTGATCGCTCACTTTCTCGAGACTTAATAAAACAAGAGACAGAAACCGAAAGGCACCTTGTTAGTATCTCCCAGAGGGCCATCTAGTGAACAGTGTCATTTAAACCAAACTGAATTTAAAAGAATGCATTTTGTCTTCTTTTGTGCTGCAAACAGTCCTGATACAATACTCCCACCAACAGTGTTGCCAGGAATTATGTCCAAATTCCAAAGGAGGAGGCTGCTGGAAACTGGATCCAAAGTCTTTTTCATGTACCTCTTAGAACGAGGGAATAAAAATTATACAAAGAACCTGTAAAACCAGGCATTAAGAGACTTTCCGCCAATGACACGACACCCATAAGTCTGTTAGAGCAAATACAAAAGCAGATCTTCCAGAAATATTATTAACCCTCAAGTCCAGAATATAAATACCTAGTATGCATCTGTGTCAATAAATAACCAGTAATAAATAAAACAGACAAAACAGCTTCAACTCCAGTCATGTATGCAGTCGTGTAGGTGTAGATTTAGACTGCACACAAGGGGTTGGATCTGCAGCAGACCAGGGCTGAATTTCGGGCGTAGGACACAGGAATGTCTGCATGAAGCAAAACATGTGTCCCAGAACATTTCCAAAAATAAAATAAATAAACAAAACAGTGATAAATTAGGATGTGTTGATAAGCAGGCAACCAGTGTAAAAGCTGTCCAGTGTACAATCAGACAGGGTATGTGAAGTTTTTGCAGCCATCTTTAGTCCAGTTTAAAGGCTCGGTGCAATATTGCTCTCCTCTTGCAAATCTCCAATGTCCTCTGCACTCTCTGTCATCCATGGATGCAGTAATATCTGCTCCAATGTGGGACGGTCTTTAGGGTGGTAAGCAAGGCACCAGCGAATCAGAGACTGGCATTCTGCAGCAAAACAAACAATACAAATTAACAATCAGTTTTAGTAGAATAAAAACAGTTTGGGTGCTTAATATAGAATGTAGTAGACGCAGTCTGTCAGGAGAGAGACGAGCAGAGGAACTCACCTTTAGAGACGCGCTTAGTGAAACTGGGGTTAGCCTGGACAATGTCTCTGTCCTGCTCAAAGGGAATGTCCCCACAGGCCATGTCAAACAGCAGGACCCCCAAAGACCACACAGTGAGAGGGATAGCTTCATAGCGCTGCTGCAGAATCCACTCTGGTGGACTGTAAACTCTGGTCCCTAAAGACAGAGTGAAACCGGCCATTAGGAGCACATCAGGCCCCAACCTATGGAGATTAGTGCACTAAAACAGTGAACACTGTTCTAATCACAGCTGCTTGTCTATATAAATATGATTCCTGATGGAGGCTTAAGAAAGGATAAGATGCATCTGCCACACTAAGCTCAGACTCTTACCTTCAAAATCAGTGTAGATGGAGTCCTTCATCAGAGCACCAGACCCAAAGTCTATGATTTTGATGTCTCCAGTGCGGGTGTCCACCAGAATGTTCTCATCTTTGATGTCTCGATGCACAACTCCCTTCGAATGGCAGAACTGAATTGCTTCAATGACCTGTTTCAAAAACCTGGAAAAAGAAGCCGTTTTTTAGCGTCAGCAAGTAAACCCACAAAGGTTTAGATCAGTTAACGTTGTAGGGTGGTTCAATAAAAGTACTGTTTGGCCTGCGCCAATTTATTTATTTACTTGGCTGTACCTTTGTGCGATAGGCTCCTCCACAGCACCACGCTCTGTGATAAAGTCAAAGAGGTCTTGGCAAGGCTGGGGTCTCTCAAACACGATGAGGAATCCCTGACCCGGCACCTCAAACCAATCCAGCATTCGGATGATGCCACGGTGAGAGGGCCCGGCTCCCGACCCGCTTCCCAGCTGCACCAGGAGTGCGATCTCCATGGGAACCAGGCTTGGTTCATCAGGCTGTGAAAGACAAGGGGAGAGAGAATGATGAGATGAAGAGGTCTGGTTGCTGATTATGGCAAAATTGCTTCTTCTTCTTCTTTTTTTTTTTTTTAATGACAAAGCAATAAGAGTTGTTCTCCAGGATTTTAGTCTCACACTGGACTGGAATAGAAGGCTTACTAATCAGTTTTGTCCAAGACTGGAATTCAAGCTAAAACACCATCATACAGAAGGGAAAATAATATAGAAATACCCTGTGGGACGTCATTTATTGTTTGTGCCACGTCATTTTTTGGCACAAAACCCACAGTAGGGGAAATACATTTGGCTCTTCCTCATGGGTTATTTTGAAAAACCCATCGACGTCACTACCCACTGCGTCACTAGTTATATGTTATGGACATACGCACTACTGCCACTAGAGGGCGCAGTATCCTCAATTATTACCAATTGTCTGACGTACTTGTAACGCGCTGTTTTAGTGCTGTTAGCTAAATATTATTAGTTGTTATTATTGCCATTAGCTAAAAATGTACATTTTCTAAATCACTTCAAAGCATTTGGTTTAAAAAAAAGAGAGAATAAAAGTGCAAAAGTGCTTATAAGTGACTCACCAGTCGTGCCCACTGTTGTACTCTGTCGTGGGATACTTGTTTGATGGCAACCTGAAACAAATTACATTAATTAGCGGACGCGGCACCGCAGTCACAGACCTACATACTTCAACGTTTGGACCTTCATTGCTGCATTGGCTGCTTTTAACTTACCTGTAAGCCATCTGAGATCCTCTGGCCGGCGAATACTGAGCCGAAACCGCCGCTTCCCAACAGCGCTCCACATTTGTACTGCTTATCAAAGGGCTCTTTCGCTGGAACTGTGGAGGAAAGGGGAAGTTAAACCAGGCGGCTAAACGATAGCAAATTAAAAACCCACAACCACAGACCAGGTATTTACACACTAAGCTGCCCAACTGTGATCCTAATGCTGGCAAACCTAAAAGCTAAAGTCACCTTACTTTTCTAATTTTCCCGTTCCACCTTAAAAGGTGCAGCAGTTACATTCTGCCGCCTGAGGCTTAAGGTGGAACGGGAAACTTGGCACAAGAAGCTGCCGAATAGGAACCCAACCTTCGCCTCGTAGCGTGAAAAGGAGTTCTGTAGGGCAGCAGACGTAGCTAACGCTATAAAGCAACGGAACTAAAGCGTTAAACTAGCTGGCGATACTAAACAACTCCTCTTACCGGTCTTCCCCCTCACGTCGTCCGTCTCGTCCAAGCGCAAGTCGACCATACGTTTGTCCAGCATTTTCACGAAGTTAAAAAAAAATATCTTGAATATCCACAAAAGGTCGAATAAACTCTGGCGGCAAAACGGATATCTCCGTTACGAATGCCCTCAGCACAGCATATCCATGTTTCGACGATTCGTACGCTGGTCTCCGTTCAAAAACCCGCGGTCGCCGCTCCTCTCTCCGCTCTGACAAGCGGCAGCAGACAGGCTACTATGCCCTTCTTCACTTTGTTGACGTTTTAAAGTTTACATTCCTGACCACGCCCACAGCCCCCGCCTCCACCCAACCACGTCGGACTCGCTGCGAGTGTTTTGAAATGAGCAGCCAATCGCGGCCCGGAGTCTTTCAAACGGCATGAATATTAATGAGTCAGCGGTCAAACATTCGTAGAATTGAACTGCTCAAGAAACGTTCCAGTCAAGGCGCGCGCGCGGGTAGAGGTATTCACCGTCGCTATGGCAAATTTGCCCGCGAAAAGACGGGCGTTAGTGAAAAACCTACAGACACGGATTGCTAAGTTGGCTAAAGGCGTCGTTATTGGCTTCCCTGGAAGAAAAGGCCTTTTTTTGGCAGTTAGAGCCTCACTGAGGATCTCATATACTGAGATATTCACTGAAATGAATAAAAACAAACAAACCGAAAGTGAAAAGCGTCTCTTGAAGAACAGGGACTGTCCACGATCCATAAACCAGGACTCCAGTCTTCGGTTTCAGGAAAGGGAAACAGCTAAAACAGCCGAGTCGGCACAGCTTACAGAACGAAACACACCAGCAATGCATTCCTGAAACAAGACGGTTCTTTGGTAAAGGGAATTGTTCTGTTTAGAACCATGAATTCTATATAGAACCATTTCATGATTAAACGGTTCCTTGCGAGGTGAAGTGGTTCTTCAGACTGGTGGAGAACGTGTGGTATATGATTCTGTATAGCACCAAAAAGGGTTACGAACATATTAGAAGAACCACTAAAGCATGAAATGGTTCTATACAGAACTCATTGTGCTTAACAGAACCATTCATTTGACCAAATAACCTTTTAAGGACCATCTTTGTAAAGAGTGTAATGCAACTCATCTTCACTCTTTTGCTGCCTCAGGATCTCCTGCAGAAAGCCTGCAACTGCACTTATGCCAATGGTTTGTTAAATAAAAACAGAATAGGTTGGATATTTCTGTCGGTTGAACCCTTTGACCTCGGACGACTTGAAGAAGACTGCTGGATTGTGGTTCTCTCTGGTACAGGAAGAGGATCTACAGCCTCACTTACTGCTTTGTTGTTTCTAGAGCTCACTTTCTTACACCCTAGTGATGGTCCTCTGCAGTGATGTGCTTTAAAGTGGAATTGCAGCACCTTTTCAAAATCTGAGCATTATAAAGTTGTTAAGATGTAAACAAAATAATTCAGAGTGGTTTGGTGCGAAATGCACCGTTCTAGAGAAACTTGCCCAGTCAGAATTGTTCATAGTGGTGGTGATAGGAACCAGACGTGTGAAGAGTTCAGGGTCTCTGAAAGCTCCTTCACAGGAAGCGAGTACATAAGCTAGTTACGGATATAACACCTTAGACAGCTTTACGATAGATTTCAGATAAGATTTTGGTCTATTATAATTATCATTATTATTAAAAATCTATTCTGAGGTTCAAAAACAGTAAAATAGTTCCCTTACTCACCACTTTTTTTGTCATTGTTGACACTCCAACGACAGTACAAAACTCAAAAGACAACATTAGAATTCGTTTTGCATGGTGAATAAAATGGCTATATTTGCATGGTAGATATTGTAACCATTGTGACCCCTGGTTCCCATCACCACCACTAAAGAAGTCAATGTGGCCAAGTTTGCCTACAATGCAGCATTTCCCATCAAACCACTTTGAATGACTGGTCACACATGTGTATTTGAATTATTCAGACGTTTTGAAAAAATTTGGTGGAATTCCTCTTTTAATATAGCACCTTTAAAATAGAAATTCATTTGGTCCAAACTTATTTAACTCGTTTTGGGTTTTTTTTCATCCCCCTAAACCTGTGGGGAATGAGGTAAAAACTTATGTTAGCAGTCAGAAAATCATTTTATACCCAATAGATTAAACACCACTTCTGCAAAGACTAAAACCGGAATAAGTTGATGCACTGCCAAAATAAAAAATAAGGGCAAACAGTATAAACGCAGCCTGAGTGGTACAACAATGGTTTTAAGGTCCAGTTGTTTACCTTAAAGGGGAATTCCACAGATTTTTCAAAAATTCTGCATTATGCAACGGTCATGACGTAAACCAAGCTGGTCAGAGTGTTTTGATGTAAAGTTGTTAATTGTAGAGAAACCGATTCAGATTCCTTTACGGTGATGGTGACATGAACCTGGGGTCACAACGTCTGGAACTAAAATATAGCCATTTTAAATACTATTCAAAATGACCAGTGAACCTAAATGTCTTCTAATTTCCAAGTTAAACTATTTCTGTAGGCCCATCTTGAATTTCTGACAGAATGTAAAGGGCAGCTGTTGCTTACATTTTACATAAGAATACAAGCTTTGTCCTGACGGAGATGTCTAATGTTGATAATGGTAAGATAGTAGGTCTACCCGAAAAAGAAAAAAAAAGTTTTATTAGGGGGCTATTTTGCTTTACATCACCCTGCATGTACACATTTCCACCATGAACAGATGTCTTTAAAGTACGTGTTCGGACCAAATCAAAAGGCAAAACTATTGTTAAACAATGTCTCAGGCTTCAGACAGAATATCCGCAGCCTTTTCATGTAATAGCTTTGTGTGAGGCAGCTTTCAGAGGCATTTAACTGCATGGACACCTGGTGAACAATTTCATAAACCTCTCCAGAACAACTGTCTCTCTGAATGACTAACATTATGCAGACATTGAATAAAATAAAATATAATAGAAGGCCTGGAGTGAGGTCAGGTTACATGAAGTCAAGATTTCAACAGAGTATAGTTTAATCAATCCCTTGAGGGGTGACAGTTTTTCCTAAGAGTGTGGACCATGACGAAAACTTCACACTCCACTAGAGCTTCTGATATTCTGGATTATCACAAAACAAGTAAACAGCACTTAGATAAGACATTTCTTCAGAAACTTCTCCTTTTTTATTCCAAGAAAAAAAGAGCATTTTTTTCATCCCAAACAAGAAAATAAAATACAACAAGCTTATATTAATCAGTTATTAAGATGATACAGTATGACATTTTTATAACTTTTTTTGTTTTCCCATCTTTTTTCTATGATATCAGTTATGTTGATTTAAACATGCACCTAAAGAAGTCCAACATTGGCATCAGTGGCAATACAAAGCGATGTAGTGGCGAGGGAAGTCTTACAGTGACGGGTCATTATTACTGATAGATGACGGGGGACAGTGATGAAAACATGAAGGGGTGCTGGGAGAAAGTGAAAGGGTAGATGTGGTTTTCATGACAATGGAGAGAACAAGATTTGATTGATCCCCAGTTTTCTGCCTCCTCCTGAAGGGTGCGGAGGGCTGCGTCGCGTGCCTTCCTGCCTTTATCAACTGCTGTCTGGAGAGGGTTCCCTATGCATGGCATTTTTCTTCATGCTGTCGAGGTACTCCTGTTGCGATACGGCCAAAACTGAGGCCAAAATCTCATCGTCCTCCCAATCCGTCAGACCTTGAACAAATAAAACAAAAGACTTCTATCATTTACATGCAAAAGTACTGTGCCATGCTCTCGTCAACATGAAGTTAACAAGTCTTGCGGTTTTGACGAACAGCTTACAGCTCAGCCATTATTAGAATTATCAGCTTCCTGGTGAGATTTAATGCTGAGTGGAAATAGAAAACTAGGTCATCTCAGACAAACGTGTTATCATTTACCATCAGCCATCCTCAGTCAATTTTTTCCCCCATACACCCACCTGCCCTTAATAAGACTCACAGAATAAAAAAAAAAGTGGAAAATAAAAATGAAAGGGGAAAAAAAAGCCCACAACTACTGGAGGGAGAAATGCATGAGCTGAACGAAACACATTTGTTTATGTCCCTAATAACCAAGGTGAGCTATTAGGTCCTATCAGCATTAAGCGTTACGGAAATTAGACTGGTTCCCCTTGTTTTAATGCAGATGCAAATTAATGCAAATTAGTAACTGGATCCCCTTGTTTTAATGCAGAGGAAGTATTTCCTTAGTGTTTAAATCATTCCCTCTCATTCTTCCCCTGCAGCCCCGGAAAGCTAGCGCCACCTGTAGCTCCGACTTCTTTTATAGAAGATTCCAGCTGTTTTCAACAGGCAAATCAGCTAATTGCATTTTTGCTGATTTGTATTTGCTGAAGTTATTTATTTCTTTATTTTTATACAAAATCAGGTACCAAATGCAATAACGCCAGCCGGGTTTCCATCCAGCTGCTGAATGAAATTAGAGCAAACAACTGAAAAGTTGGGAAAAAAAAAACAAAAAAAAAAAACTAAATGCTTCTTTTCATCAGCTACATAAGATAAACAAAGATATACAAAACCCTCTACAGTCATATGTGTGAAAACACTTCCAAGAAATATGAACTGAGTTTACATAGAAATCTCGTCTGTTGAGCAGCTTCTTGTTCCTGCTTTGTTTAAGTGTATGGCTGCATTTTGTGTAGTTTATATTGTAGGACAATGAAAGACAGGACAAAAGGATATGGGCTTTGGAAATCCATTTATCAGTGGATTTGGGGTTGGGATAGTGTAGTGGTTAACACCTCTGCCTTCTACACTGTAGACTGGGGTTCAATCCCCCACCAGGGCAAGCGCCCTACACTATACCAATAAGAGTCCTTGGGCAAGACTCCCAACACCGCCTTGGCTTGCCTGTGTAAAATGATCAAATTGTAAGTCGCTCTGGATAAGAGTGTCAGCCAAATGCCATAAATGTAAATATATCAGCATGGGTATCTTCTGTCTGTTTACTGTTTATATCACAGTTACCTTTTTTTGTTTGATAAGAAACTGGTATATTTTCTTTTCCTTATGAGGTAACTAGTACCTGTTGTCTTCAGGTGTGTTCATGGCTAACGCAGAATAAAATACATGATCAGCCTTTATTCCATTTCTGTTTTTCAGCCTTTATTCTGTTATTTGATTCATCACATTTGTGTATCCACACAAATGTATCCATCTCAAGCAAGCAAACTTTTAATGCAAAGTTTAGTGACTATTTAACATGCACCATTTCCATTAAGTATTTTTTAATTGATATGCCAAAAAGTGCAGAAAAATACATGGATGGAAACCCAGCTACTGTTTATGTGCTCTTTAACCCAAAGCTCATGTTTTGGGGGCTAAAACACCAGTGATATAAAAAAACAGGCTGGTGGTTAAGCACATTCAGAGATCATCCACACAGCATTCATATAAAACATGCACTGTATGGACAAAAACACTGGCACACCCCTCCTAGTTATTGAGTTGAAGTGTTTCAGCCACTCCCATTGCTAACAGACGGATACAATTAAGCTATAGCCTTGCAATCTCAATAGACAAACACCAACAGCAGAATTGGTTGCACTGATGAGTTCAGTGACTTAACACGGCACTGTCTTAGCATGCCACCTCATGAAGCAAAGTCCACAAAGGCATGGCTGGGTGAGTTTGGTGTGGAAGAACTTGACTGATCCGCACAGAGCACTGAACTCATCCCCATCAAATACCTTTGGGACGAACTAGAATGAAGATTGTGAGCCAGGCCCTCTCGTCCAACATCAGTGGCTGACCTCACAAATGCTCTTCTGGATGAATGGGCAACAATTCCCACAGACACATTCCAAAATCTTGCAGAAAGCTTTCCAGAACAGTAGAAGCTGTTACAGATGCAAGGGGGGGGGGCAACTTTACATTAATGCCTATGGATTTAGAGTGGGATGTCATAAAAGCTCCCGTAGGTGTAATGCGTATATGTCCCAATACTTTTGTCCATACATTGTATGTGTACTTGGCTGGCTCACATTTATTATAAAATCATTCCACAAGCTGGCCAAAATCAGCTGATCACTGATTCTGTACCAGCTAAGTTCTTGAATATCAGAGCTGTTCCGAGTGAGAAATCGGAACATAGGCACATTTTTCTGTTATGTTTGATGAGTTGCTTTACCAAAAGCAGTTGGAGACATGTCCTGCATGATGGCCCGGTAGCCCAGTGCTGGGTACAGAGACACCAGGGAGGATGAGGTGGGTCTGTCTGGTCCAACGCAGGCCTGGTTGCTGGGACCTGGTTAACACAACAGGAATATCAGATTTCATCGGTTAAATCTAAAAACAAAGCATTTAACGCTGATCGACTTTGTCTTACGCATTGATAATGTAGTTAATTTCCAGAATATATTATACATCAATGAGAAATGTGATTGTGATACATGTACTGCAGTTTCCAAGTGTTCTGCACATAATGTCCTGGAAATCCAAAGCACTGCACAATGTATTGTTTTCCTCCTTTAAAAACATATGATTTAACGCAACATGAGCTGAATCCGTTGTAATTGGTACACTGAGAACACTAGACTGAAAGTGGCTCCCCAGATCTAGGTGTGAAGAACACAGTAATCCGTAAAAGCATCTCTAAGTACCAGAACAGGATGGGTTGTTCATTTCTGTCTGTAAAAGTGAAACGAATAGCCAAAGTAATTATTTTTGGAATTGGAAAATCTATGGAAACCACGATTTAGTGTTCAGGTACATGTGAAACCTGCACTGACACAATGAAAATGATGTTAATGAATTACTGAAAGTAATATCTAAATTCTAATGAATCTTATTTGGTCCACTCATATAGCTACAACAAAATGCATAGCTAATTGAATGGGGAAAAAAAACTCTCTTTAGGATCAAATCTGACCAAATAGGAGAACAAATTGTGATTGTGTCAAGTCTGAAAACAATTACTTTAAACATTTGACATCCTATTTATAATGTTCATACCTAGCATGAGCTCATGCCAACAACTTCCAACACAGTACATGAGCTGGCATTTGGTAGTACAGCTAGTACTGATAAACAGTTAAACAGTCAATAGGTTAACCAATTATAGAAATAATGATTAGTTGCAGCCCTAGTTGTTTGTTGTGCTGGAGCGTACCAGGTGCACATGGCGAGGGAGGTTTGGACAGTGCTAGTGCCGCTCCAGCCGGGGAGGGGGGCTTGGCCACTGGGTCAGAGTGGGACGGGTCAGGGTTCTCAGGGGAGGGGGCAGAGCTCCGCTGCCGCGGAGATCGTGCACTCCACTCCTCCAGTCCGCTGGAGGCCGCAGCTGTGGCTGAGCTACAGGTGGCGCTAGCCTTCCGGGGCTGCAGGGGAAGAATGAGAGAGAATGAATCATATACTGACCAAATGCTGATACTTTCACTTCTGAGAGCTTTTATATGAAGGCTGAGCATTTATTTGAAATAAGGCGCAGTTCACAGGTGGCCGAAGTGAGACAAGCCGCTCACCACTGACGGCACGTATTGCTACTGTGACAAAAACACTCGATTCTCAGCCAGTGAAGCTTTTCTCTGAAATAATAGCCTTTATATGAATTGGTATATATTATTGTAAGGGGGAGAAAACAGATGAAAACTCACTGCACGTAAATAAGCAATACTGAAAGAGAATGTTTTGGTAGCGCTATAATTCTGGCCATCATTGCCACATCACTGCATTACCAGCATTACAAAACATTTCCCCTTTGAATGATCTGATTACTGAGCATTATGCTGAGCCACAAGGATAAAATTGTCAAATGGCCATGACCATCACTGTGCATTCTCAGGAAGATTATGGCTGATGTGGAATGTGGTTTGGAATGAGGTGTGCAGGGCAGCTGTAGGCAGATTCTCCTCTCACCTGTCGCGCCTGTTTCTCCTGGTCCCGAAGCCACTGCAGGTAAGACTCACGGGCCACCTGCTCCTCAATGGCCTCATTAGTGGCCTCCCAGTCTGTGGCCCTCTTCTTATCCTCCAGCATCTGCTGCTCTATCCACGACTCCTCCGACGTCTTAATGGCATTCTTCATCAGAGACTGGTCTGCATACTGTCCCCACACACACAGGGAGAGAGGGAGAGAGAACGAGAGAGAGAGAGAGAAAGAAAGAAACAGAGGGAGAGGGAGAGAGAGAGAGGGAGAGAGAGGGAGAGAGAGGGAGAAAATAAAATGTTCATACCTGTGAGGTATCAGGTACGAATGTTTTACCTGTAAGCCTGGCCTAAAGCCCCTGTGACTCATTTAGACTAAGTGCAGAGATGTTTGAAGTATGTCTTTCATTAGAGAACAGAAACAGAACAGTTTGAATACCAATAGCCCCTCTGAGCATTTTCCTCCAACACTAAGCTCACATTCACAGCACCTTTATCCACATCCTGACTAAAAGGCTCTATGAACACCAACAAGAACACAGAAGAAGCTGAACTGAAGTCATTTTTCTCGTCTGGCCTGTTGCTTTCCGGAACACGTTGGGGAAACAAACAGGACCAGCTTGATCCTGTGCCCTGATTTCAGCACCAGAATGTACTCTCTCTCTCTCTCTCTCTCTCTCGCTCTCTCTCCCTCTCACACCCAGTCTGGATTAGCGTCTCGAGCGCTAGACAGCATGTGTTCGGCTCCTGTGCAGCGCAACCGCGTATGCTGTCCACATGCCAACTGTGCTATCCTCCGGCTCAGTGCTGCCAAAGCCGGCTGTTACACAGAAACCAGCTGACCCCGACAGCACCACTCACACAGCTGGGGTCGAACGCTAACTCCTACTAAAGCCTGAACACGACACAATCCACAGAAATCATCTGACTCTACAGACTAGAGGTGCTGCTTTAAGGCCTCAGCACATGACCAGAATTCCCCACAGGTGTATATGAGAGACAATTTATTTTATTTACAGTGAAAATGTTATTAATTTTTCAGGAGATAGCTCTGATATAAGACGATAATTCACTTTCATTATGAAAAAAAACCCACAAGTTTCCAAAACTAGAGTTCAAAAAATGAGAAAAAGATAGCGAATCATGCAAGACCTGGCAGACAACTAAAACTGTGCCCATCAGATATGCAAGGCAAATTGAATTATATAGCACCTCTCATACACGGCTGTCATTCAAAGCGCTTTACAAATGAGATAAACAGCACTTAAAGCTTACATCTTCGAGAAGGAGAGGAGGAATTTAGCTCCACTTGCTTCAGATAAAAAAAAATTTGCAAACAAAAACACAGAAGCTGCTGGTGTTCTCAGAACAGTGGACTGACCACCCCAAAGTCCAGACCTCAACATCACTGAATGCGTTTGGGATCATGAGCAGCAGAAAATACAAACAACTTCTAAGACTGAACTTTGCGGTGTGAAAAAATATGCCAGATTTCTTTGAGACACTGACAGCAACTCCCCTAAAAAGACAGGAAGCTGTAATAAAGGCAGAGTGAACACTGAATACGGAAAATTTAGATTTAGTTGTGAGGCTTTTGTGCAATTTTCTGTTAAACAAGTTTTCTGTTGAATAGGTTTTCTGTTTTCTTTATGTTGAATAACTTGATGCCAGTTTTGACCAGAAATGAAATAAACAAAAGGTGGTCTCTGACTTTTACATGGTACATTATATATGCATATAAAAAAAATAATAATTCAATAGTGTTTTTATCTTCTTTATCAAGAGAAAAAACTTCCAGCTTTATCTAAAACCGCTTGCTCTCTGCTCTGTTCTGCTCCAACGTCAAAGACACCTTACATAACATTTCAAAAAACCCTAAGTTGTACCTTACCTGATAATATCAGGTTAACTGGAGCCAGTACCTAGATCTAAATTGCTTTAATTTGTAGCTAGCTAAATCTTAAATCTTTTAACTTATTGAAATGTATGAGGCAGACACTATGGCTGAGAACAGGCAGTATATGTACCCTGACCCTTCTGCATAGTCACTATTGGTAAGGCTTTTGCTACAGAAACTGACCACCACCATTTTATCATTAGGCATCTGGTGCACAAACAAAACGCTGCCCTGCTAATAAGGTTCCCTCTGAAAACCACAGACGTGTGGAATGCTCCCCCACCCACAGGCTCTTTGAAGTGAAGGTGTGCTGTGGAAGTGGGCCGCTGCAGGACACACTTGTCTGTCTCAGCGGGCTTTGATAAACTCATGACCATCACAGACCTCTGACTTTTCTGTCCAGCAAAAACAGGCACACGCTGGCCACGACCTGCATATGTGTGGATGCCAGTGACCCGATTACATGGATTCACACAACACGGGCTACTTGACACAATGCTGGACATTTCAACGATTCTGGCAGACTTGATACACGGCATCATATTCATTTTTCTGGTTATATATCTGGTTTCTGGTTTATTTCCTTTAAGGATATTTACGAAATTAGCAGGGCATGTCCAGAAATCATCTATGTAAAAATAATAACACATTATATATACATATTATGTAATTGTTTTTCAAACATAAAATGTCATTGTATGAAATTATTATATTCCTACTTATCATGATTATAGTGCTGCATATAGTGATTATATTTTTGTAAAATTTTGAATATTGTGAACCTGAATGCCTTAACTCGCTCCACCAATCACTGCTGTCGCCATAGCAAAAGAAGCTCACACTGGGTTGCAGACACCCAAACTACCTGTCAAAGCACTCATTAAGTTTCAGCTCCTGAATGAGGTGGTGGAAGTCTAAAATTCTTCTTTTCACTTCTCAAAAAAATGGAAAGAAGCTTGCGCATCTCTGCGATTTGCTCATTTTTGTCTGTCCAGTGCTGCTGCATTCTTGTCTGGTCTTTTGGTGAGCCAAACAGATAAATATTACAGACCACCTGGGGGTCTCTGGGAACCCTTTGAGAAGCACCTAGATTTTGAAAGGGGTGCAAACTGCAGAACCATCCTTTAGAGTCTCAGTAATTAAACCCAGCTATTTAATCAAAGTCTCCGTTATATTCAACAAACAACTGATTACTTGATTAATAGTCAGAATAATTTGTTTTATTTTAAATTGCCAAACAATAAAACTTGACAAGAAACTGTGTTTAACGTTTCAAGAATTGCAAAAAGTTTTACTGTACAAAGGTAAACCAGGAAGCCTCCAACTACCCAGGAAATATATTAAATATATAAGAGGCCCATATCCCACATTCCTCTTGTATTTATGTCTGCTTATAACATCTGTGTGGTGCACATACTAAAAATGGTCATGACTGATTTTAACATGACCGTTTTTAACCTCTTTTTTGGGCAGAGCTAAACTGCTGTGACCCATGTGGTAAAAATGCATATATTGGGTGTATTTAATCAGGATCTGCATCTCTCTGTAATACTGGCTGAACACTAAATGACTTTTCAAGCGATTTCACTGTCCCAGACATATATCCAATGTCAGAATAAAGTCATGAGGGTCTTGCAAGAGCAGCGTTGTGCTCGTGTCATCTCGATTGTTTAATGTGAGGCGGTCAAGACGGCAGTCTCACGTCAGTCTTTTTCTCATCTTGACGCTGCGACAAAGTGTGAGAGCCTAAAATCTCTGTAAAAGCAGCAAATCTGCTCCACTTTAATACAATAATCATATTAACTTAGAATGTAAACTGACTGCTTTAACATTTCAGGTTCACTGAGTGTAACAGTGATGTAATGAAATGCACAGAGGACTTTAAGAACGGCTTTACTGAAGAATCATCAATGTTTTTATTTTCCTTTTTTTTTGCTTTCTGTTACACCGTTTTTATGGTTTAGTTCATAATATCTGATCAACAACGCTGAATCGCTGCATGTTGTGTTGATGTGTAAATCTTTATATAAAATTTAAAAAGTAACTGCACATTTTATGGGTTAATTCAAAGATTCTGGGTGATCTGCCAGAATATACAGTTCTACAGGGAACTGGGTTGAGCCCCAGATCTTTACATGACCAGCCAATGTATCGTCCCATCTGTACCACTATAGAGTGGAATGAAAAGTGTTTGTCGGCTTCTAAATTTCCACCAGGTGCATAATCTCAAAAATGTAGTTGCAGTCTTATAAATAGAGACACTGCAAGATTGCTAGTCTTTGCAAAATCTTAATGTATGGTTAGCATAAGAAAGAACAGATAGAGAATTTAAAACATGCATTATCTTCAGCAAACTGCCCACGGCTCACTACCAATTCACGGAGTAGGACATTTTTAATTGGCTATTTTTTAATCAAGCTTAGTAGAGTGATCGTAGCAGCCTTAAACAAAGCATTATAAACATTTATCTTAAATCTTTTTCTTCAACTACATGAACTAATCCAGTGAAGTGTCGCTCTCTCTTAAGCAGCGTTTTAGCAACGAGACGTTCTGTACCGTATAGATCACACAACACACAGCAAGCACGTAGGAGCAGGTCCTGCTGAAATAGCACTAACCTGCAAGATGTGTGCATGTGGGTCTTGGGGATGTTGAGTCTGCGCAGTTAGTGGAGAGCATGCATGAATGCATATTAGCCATGGTGACACCTCGGTGCTTTAAATCAATCACCCTGACAGGGGTCAGCTAGGTCAGATTAGCCTATATCTCACAATGAGTATCAAGCTACCAGGACAAAGCAGAAGACCGATGCTCTCAATCATGTTGCACTTCCAGAACAAGATAACTACAGTTAGAGTCATTAATAATCCGCTTTAATTTATCTTGCTTGTACTTCCATTGAGACAAATCAATGAAAACAGGTTGTATAACCTACTACGGAGATTACTTTATTGATCGCTTAGATGAGTTAAGTCATAAGAAAGCTTGTATGGGTACATCAGTGACGTGTGGGTCTGCTTTTCTTTCGCCTGCTTGCACTTGCAGTGCCAAAAAACAGATGTGCATCTGTACTGACTGGTTTTAAACGACAAAAAGTCCACTCTCAGCCCAAAATCCCCCCTACTGATCACATATTAAATCATCCAGCCCAAGGGTAAAAGCATGGGTGCAAGTGAACCCACGCATCACTAGCAACCACCCAGGCATCACAATCTGACCTAAATAACATCACTGACTGGACTTGCATTTCAAAACCAAATATTCCAGAACTAAACCTTCTTATTATTTTAGGTTTACAAACTGGACATCAGTGGTCACCATTCTGTGGAGTCTTCCAACCACAATCTGCCACAAGTGCTCTGGCTAATTAACACCTTCAGATGTTCTTGACTGGCTGGATCAGATGCATTAGTATTATGTAAGGGGGCATGTTGGATGAAGGTTGGAAATAAACTCTGCAGGAAAGTAGATCTCCAGGAAGGCTGGTGACCTGTGCAACAAGTAATCCTACAAATACAAGTAGGACAGGGCACTGTAGTTTGATGATCTCTTATGGTCCTTATTCAGCCACTGAATAATACTAATAATTTGGGATTTATTTGATGGTAAAAGACATTTGCTAAACAATAGTTCAGCAAAATATCAAATGTACACAGATTTTCCTATTAGTGCAGATGCAGTTCATCAGCCAAGATGATGTGTTCAAATTTGCAATGGAGCCACAAGGCTAATCTAGTAAACAAGTAATGGAAGGAGTGGAATGGAGGATAACAGCCTGGTTAGCATGGTATAAACAATACGTCTAGTTTGCTAGAGCTGTTAAAGATGCAGAAGATTTTACATTAAAATTAAAATAAGTAGCACTACTGAGTGAGGAGGGGTTAAAAAAAACATGCTAAAACATCTTTAGATATTAAATGTCAAAACACAGGCTCGAAAAGGTCTGGATTGATGTTTAATTGTCAAAGTCAACATTTTACTGATGAAAATATATGATCATTTACTCACATCCCCAGAATTTTTGACAGAGTTCTCTTTAAATAGTCTCTTAACACGCTCACCATCATTAGATTCAGATTAGAATGAACAATATATAAATGGTCTTCTGCGCATGGAGACCACAGCAGTGAGATCTCCAAATCCCTAAAGATTACATACTGAGGCTTTTTTAAAATCACAAATAGTACTGCTGCTTATATACTTTGACAATATATGACATGAAAATGCACAAAAGGACTACAGGCACACATAAAAATGGACAAAAGGCAAATATCAGGCCTCAGGATGGCCGCTATTCCTATTCTTAGCTATGCAATTCTGTCTTGTGTCCAAACTTTGGACACCAAACATGTCTTGGCTGATTAAGTAAACTCCAGTAAGGGTGGGTGACATGGCAAAAAATATAATCGAATTACTTCAAGCTGTTCTTACGTTATATGATATGCATTATGATATTTGGCTTTTCACAGGTTTGATCAATTTTTACACAAAAAAAGTGGCACCACATCAAAAAACAATCTCACAAACTAAGAATATGGTCATTTTATTCAATGTTGTACTTACTGTGATGCACTAAATCCAGCTGAACAAGTCAAATTATGCTATTTGTACTAACACATGCAGTTAGTCAATAAACAGCCATACTGCCTAGCCTTGGATATGAGGAGGACTGTTTGAATTTGATTTCTTGCCAAATATTCTTGATAAAATTCATGATGCAACAGTTTGGACCTCTAGAAATGCAGTGCAACACACTCGCTTTGTAGGGTTCTGATATTAAGGGGACACAGAAGAGGCTTCATGCAGAAAACATGCACCTACCCCTGGTTTGAAGGCAGGAAGGCCGAGGCCCACTCCAATGGTGGCCTTGTTAGGGTTCACCACTGAGTTGTAGTGAATGTTACGATGGTAGCTAACTCTGATTGGTTCATCGTTATTTTGATGGATCCCGTGGAACGTGTTGATTGGTTCTGAAAGAAGGGAGTGTAAACATAACACAGATGAGAGAGCAGCTTTTGTTTTTTCTAATGTAAAAGAGGAAAAACTCTTGATTATGTGACTTCTCAAAACCTGGCAATGTCCAAAAGGCCAAAGAAAGCCCTGAGTACCGTCACAAAGGGGGGTTGGGTCTGTTTTTTTGCAGAGTAAACCACTGGAGTGTGACCGAAGTTAAAGGTTATAGACAGATATCGATCATTCTTTGCATACCTGAGCAGATAGGGATCAGAAACTATTCTCATGTAATTACAGCAAGTGGTGTCAAACTCATGGGGGGTTACAGGACAGAGGGATTTTATTTCTGTTTATCTGCTCTTCAAAATGTTCCAACTAGAGAATTAGCTGATAAGCTGAATTAGAAAAACAACATTAAACTGGAGCCGCCAGTAAAGGTCTGATACCTGAATCAAGCTTGATGGGGGCCAACAAAATATTGTTTTTGGGTCAGGTTCAGACCACAAATAACAGCAGTTTTGCACCAGGTTCAGATAACCAAAATAAATAAATAAGTAAATAAATAAATAAAAATGTAAAAATTCGATTTTGGGCCGGGTTCAGGACAAAAACATAACCGATTTTTCATGTAGAACATTGATCTCTGTTTGTGCTGGTGTTTGTTTTCTAATAGGTGATTTTTTTATGTAGTAGATTTGTTTTCATCTGTAGAACTGGACCCAAGTGATTTTTTTTACACTGATTTTTTCTTGTACTCTCTCGGTTTCTCGCTCTCTACTCATGTTATAGTCTATAGCGGCATTAAATACAGCGCAACAGCCTGAGAAGTGGGTGAAAATGCTCCTGAACGAAACTGGGGATGAAGTTTGACATCAGTCTCAATCACACCATGGATGAGGATGTGTTGGGTAGGTGGAAAGGCCAGAGCAGATCTTTCCATTTGCTTGTTACCAGAGTTATGCATTTCTGCAGTAGCAGCAGTAGAGACTTCAACACAGCAATCTGAGGTGGGCAGATGCTGCTCTGCTATTCTGCCATGTATAATCAGCAAATACACAAAGCTACAATAAATACTGTTTATAGCTGACTATACAGTATATTGCACCATGACACTTTCGGTCAAGTAATTACGCAAAGAACTACTCTCTGCAAACTCTGCGGGTTTTGGTCGGTTTGTGTTTTAAATTTAAAAGTACCAGTTGGAACTGGACAGGCTTGTGAGAACGACTTGAGTTGAGGAATATATATATTTTTTTGCTGCCCATGCAGACCTCTAACTCTCAGGCCTGAGGACTGGTATTGAAAGTTAATTTTGAGCACCTTTGGCTGAAAATCAGTTAGATTATCATCACTTTTTGCGTCACCAGTTGAGTCATTCGCCAACGCTTTTTTACATGTTCCATACGTTTTTTTTTCTCCCCAAGTGACAAAGTGTGGCGCAGGGGCCCTCCCTCCAGTCTCACCTGTGCCGTACTGATACACTTCCACCGGTCGGTTGTACATCTCTGCCATAGCCTGCATCTCAATGTGGTTCCCATGACAGTTGTTTTTCCTTTTCCTGTTGATGTATGTGGTGAAGTCTTCTGTGACATAGTTTGAAAAGTAGTCTGCGTTTTTCATCTGTGGATAAAAGGCGTAAAAGAAACGGGTAAGTAAAAACGCTGGCTGGTTCTGATGGCGTGCAGTAAAGAAGCGAAGCGCTTACCAAGTAGTCCATGCAGTGTTTGCGAACGACTTCATGCATATCTTGGTCTCCGTAAACTTGGTCAGCTGTGGACAAATAAATAGATTTAGGGTAAATACATGAGATCAGGATTTAATAGTAAAAATTACTGATAACCAGGAACATACATATGCTCCATTGGAGACCAGAGACCAATGGCACAAACAGGTCAGAATGCAAAGTTTCATGAGGGTTAATAGCAGAAAAATGAGAAGGAAACCTGGCAACTGGAGAAGAAGAAAAGAAGTGAATCCTAAACAAAGACTGAAACAAACTTCAGTGGCCAATCGTGCCCTACATCTGGTAAATCAAGTTCATTTCAAAGTTCAAGTTCATCTGCTTGAATTACCCCACAAATATTCACAGTAATTTCATTAAGATAGTATTCAACAATTACTGATCTAAACAGGTTGTTTAGACTTGTTTTTTCTAAATACATGCATGGCTGCACTGATCGTTATGCAAGTGACATTTTTGGCGGGCTTTATCTCCGCCAATCTTATTCGTGTGGCAACGCATGAGTCAAAAAAAGAAAAGAAAGAAAAAAAAGGGGGTGCAGATGTAAACAAACGGGCGCGAAGGTTCCTCGCTGAGGCCATGCCTCTTCCTCCCGAAAGCGGCCACATGCAAATGACTGAGGGCCCATTCCAGCAAGTCACATGACCTTGCCCGCACACATTCTCAGAATCTCTTAGTCAATTTCCTCTTTCGCGGCATCAACCTACTTTTGTTGTGACACTGAGGCTGAGGATGCTGCACCACCAAAAAAAGCCTACAGAAATAGAGTGACAGTTCAGCGCACATCAATGTTTGATGTGTTGCATCGTTGAATTTTTGTGGGGTTTTTCCATTTATCTCAGGAAAGCCTAATTTGTGCTGAATTTTGGTTACTATGAATAGCACGCATGCCTAAATTAAACAATTGATTAATGTTCAAATACTGAACTGTATGTTGGCAGCACAGAAAGTCGAAAATTATGTCATGCATTTGCATAATAAGAGCCTGTGCATGTTACACATTATTTAATCTATGCTTTCAAAAACAATCCAGTACTGCCATGCAGTTTCACAATGGCCTGTAATATCAAACTTATCAGGCAACTTTGTCCAAGAGTATGCAGTGCTGAATATTCAGTAAAGCTCAATTTGAACAGTGACAGTCTATCAGTTCTGCACTAAATTAAGTTTGACTGCTGCAAAACTACTGAATGTCATTTGGCTAAGATGGAAACGAGACAAATGCTTATAGACCGCTCTACTGCCTACTGTAAGAAAAAGGAAACAAAGTTTGTAAGCATCTGCAGAAACATGAAGCATCACATAAAAATGGTGCTTTAAGTACTTAAGCCTCCATGGAAAACTCCATAGCAACTGTCCATTCCACTGAATCAGAGTCTCTCTTTTTTTTAAGCAAAACTACCTACAGCTTTAGCTCTTTTCTCTCTAAGCGAACAAAGGTTCTATTTTCAGGCAACCAAACAAAATTAAACAAACGAAAACAAAAAGTGTGCCTACTGCACAATATACCTCACTTCAGGGACACCCATGTGAAAGAATTCCGAAAGAAATCCTACAGCTTCAATTTGACAGTTTGTGGTAATTATGCCTGAAAACTGCTGTAGTTCTACTGCGAGGGAAGAGTGCCCCGGTCTATGTTCACCACTTAAGATGCTAGTATTTGTTTTGAACATGGCGTACATCAGTATTAACTTCATCTGCTGTCTAGTTGCTGTGACAGATACAACTACTCAAGCCATGGAACACAGTCATAGCATAACGACGCAGATGGTGTCCAAGTGGAGCCCTCATAGCTGAAACAAACAGCGTGGGCCCACCGCTGGAATTTCTGACTGCTTTCAGTTCCCAATCTGGAGCTGGGTGTTTTTCAGCTCCTCTTGCTGTTTCCATTCATAACGATGAGATGAGTGTGGATTGTCATACACCTCTTGCTATAGCAGAGCGATGGGTGCTATCCGGGTGAGGCAGGGACATCCCCCCCCCCCCCCTACAACGTGGGACATTTGCATGAATCTGACTCATCTGTGATCATAAACACCTGGCTTTGTTCTTTCCCAATTTCGACCTCAATTTGACAGGCAAATAAAAAAAAAAAAAAAAAAAACAAGAGTCACAAAAAGTGAGGGCTGCCTTGCCACGTGGTGCTCAGAGGATTCGCTGTGCATAAGCTGATGAGGGTAAACAGCAGGGGTGTGACAATACACATATATTCAGGCTGGATATGCTAAACGATTCCAGATTGGATTTTCTATATATTATGTTAAAAGATGTCTTGATTCTGTGGCCAGGAATACGAGGAAATTCCATAGGTTTTTCACCACAATTCAATTGTTAAGGTGTCATTCAGAGTACGCTTAGAACACCCTGCACAGCCGTCTCCACCATAAACGCTTTTTCAAAAAGACTTTTTAGGTCTAAATCATCTCAAAACTATTGTAAACCAATGCCTGCGACATCAGGTAACACATCATGTAATGACTTCCTTAACAGGAGTTTCGAGAGGCCTCAGACCTCGGGTTCCTATCACCACCACTAAACAATTCTGAAAGAGAAGAGAGCACTTCATATCAAACCACTCTGAGGAATAATTTAGTAACCATTTAGACACAGAAATCTTGAAAAAAAACAGCAGACCTCTTCAGATTTCCTTTTGAACATAGTTTCATAATCATTACATTCTTACTAGTAATGAGGACGGTGTTATTCTACACTGTTCATATGAAGCAAACTGATCTTTGTAATTCTAAAGTCATGCAAAAGCAGTCCAATGGAAAGGACACACTAGTACAGAAGCGCCTCCCTAGTATACACATGTAAAAGCTTGGTTTGACCTGGACTCAGAAATAGCACTGACCAACTGCAAGTTTCAATACATGAGATCAACATTCTGTTTAATTATAGTGTAGGATGCTATGTTTAACATACATTAAGATTAATTTTACTCATTGCAGGTTGCTGGCAACCTGCCCAGGGTGTATGCTGCCTTCCGCCTGATGACTGCTGGGATAGGCTCCAGCACCCTCCGCGACCCAAAAGGAGAAGCGGCTTAGAAGGTGTGTGTGTGTGTTTAAACCCTAAATCTGAACTGAACAGGTCTAATCATGCTGTCTCTGTAATACATTTTGTGATACATGTTGTTTATTGTTAAAATGTCCATTTTTTGTGCTATAATTTAGCCATATTGGCCACCCTTACACTGTTTTATAAGCCCTAAAGATAATCACCAAGAGACTTCATCAGAAAACCGCTCTTTCAACATCATTGGATCAGGGTTTGTATTGTCACCATCAAAACAACGTGACAACACAGTGAAACAGGAAGGCCGCCCAGACAAGCGCCATTTGTTGAAACACAACAGAATATTTGTGTTTTGTGTGTCTTGAGAAATTTTCTGATGGTTGAGTTTCCCCAAACAGGCTACACTACAATCACAAACTGCCCGGCTAGCATCACACTCAGCACTTTCTCCGATAGTAAGATCCTCTTACTTAATGCCAGGCTCTTGAAAACTGGGCCGATTATTGTGAATCATGAGCAAAGCTGGTTGTGATGTGAATCATAATCTCTCATCTGCTCTGTTTTTAAATACAGGCAAATGATGGTGACCTTCCTCCAAAAAGTCATGACACACAAATGACTCTTTGAAGGAAACAGATCTTTTATCAGCAAAAACAGTGCATGGCTTAGTCCTGGACCATGTCTATGGGAAAAGAGTGACCATTTCGATTTTTGGGTGCTCTGAACAGCAGACGTGAACTAAAAGAGAAAATATTTAAACATGCACAGTCAAAACCTGTGCAAGTTAAACAGACACCAAAGCTAATTAGGTTTCTGGATACGGACAGTTGAGCTCTAATAGCATGTTTTACATACAGGCAAAGGCTCACTAATTAAAAGCACTGAGCAAATACAGTTGTATGCAAAACTCCAGGGCAAATGACATGTTAACACATCCTCTATATGTATTTTATTTTCCAATATATCAAACACAGAAAACATAAAAATTGTGTATTAAAATTTGCAGAAAATACCACTTATTTTTTTTCCCCATGTAGATGCTCTGTTCACTTATTTTCTAGAAAAAAAAATAGAAAAATCAAATGTGTCTTGAGTGTGTTCAAACTGTTGCAAAAGACTTCGTTTTTTTTCTTCCATAGGTGATGGCAGATAGTTCACTTATGCAAACTTCATAAGCTATAACTGTGCATCGCTTAGCTTTGATAAAGAAGATTCCTAAGTTTGCACTGAAGCTCATAAACATCTCCGCAACGTACACCAAAATACTTCAAGTAGTAACTGTCCTCAGCAAAATCTACATAATAATATAAAATGTAGTTTCTTCAATAAACTATGCATAACTTTCTCAACTCCAAAAAAGGCTTGGTGACCTTTTTCTTACGCTGGTCATGATCAATGCTGAGAACGGCACTCAAGCCATCACAAAAAGCGGAAGCAAAAAAAATTGCTGGTTAAGTCTACGGAGAAACGACACAGAAGCAGCAAGACTTCATGGGAAAGAAGAAGAGGTTGGGTCCGTCACTTAGCAGAAGCAAAACCACAATCGCGCCTTCACCGATAGAGGCCACAGATAGCGCTGCATTGCTAACCAGCAAGAGTCATTCTAAGAAAGGGGCGGCGCTGGCCAAGGCCTCACGAAGGCCAGACACACCCAGGACCGCCCCATCAGGCCTGCGGGCCTCTGATAGGGTTTATCATCCTGAAGCAGGGGCCTCAGTAAAGTTGCACGACCGCAGAAGTCTATTCTTCACAAGAATCCCATGATGATCCACAGAGGACATGTGACTGCAAAAGGCTCATTCAAGCTTTCGAGCGTCAGAAAACACGTCACACCGCAATACTATGGAAACAAGATAAGCGAGCCCGAATTCGGAGAAGACATGGGAAGTGTGGCTGTGCAGCATCAGAAGAAACGAAGCAAAATTTTACAAACGCAGTCTGTATCACAGTATAATACATTATTATAGGACTTGGCAGCACAGGAACCGACATAAATTAGAAATTCCTGTTCATGGAAGCTGGGGGAGTCAGGAATCTAGAACCAAACATGTTCTAACCAGCTCACAAGATGATACCTACTTTTTTGGGAAAAAGGGGAAAGAGAAAAAGAAATTCAGAGCTGTTATGCAGATAACTGGCTTTAAATCATTTTTGTTTAGATGTCCACCACTTTTGAACAGTACTGTTTATATATACATGTATACACTTCATAATAACACAGTAATGTGCAAGTCTTCATGAAACACCTAAAAGATCACTATTCCAGCTGTTCTCAAAATAGCATTTTTTTTTTGTTAATTTTTTATTTATTTGTCAGGAACAAACAATAATCAGCATTTAAAAAGTGCCAGTGTTGGTCAGCTCACTAATTCTTAATACACTTGACTGCAAACCCTGCAAATATTTTCAGGGATGTACATTTTTAGTTTAACACAGTGATAAACTTTTGGTTTTGGCTTAAAGAGGAAAAAAAAAGGCCAAAAACATTGGGCAAAAACAAAAAGGTTAGAAGGAACAACAAAAGTCATAATCTAAGACTTTAGAAATAATTTTAATGGTGATAAATATTAAAACAGTGATTAAACCCATCCCCTCCCCTTTGCTCTGCTCTGCCAATCAGCACAGACACAAACAGTCTGAGCAGCAACAGACTTACAGTGAAACAGTGTGGAACTGTGTCAGTTTCTTTGAAGGACATAAGACAAGCAGTTTATAATCTCTCTTCATCCTGAGTATAAAACAAATATGTTCACAAACGACAGCCTTCAGAATTCTTTACCTTGACCGACAAGAGATTCTCTGGGCTGGATTTTGTGGCATATGCTGTCGCCTTCAGATGTTAATCATATGCAAATTTTTATATATTGTCAGCTCAGTTTTGTCCAATTAATAGCACAATTTATTAAGGATAAATGAATACTTTCTTGTAGTTTATATTTTCAGCACATTTATTCAAAAGCATGAATAAAACAGTAAATACATTTTTGAAAAATCTTAGTGTTTTGGTTTTGTCCATGAATTTCAATAATATATTTTTACAGAGAAATAAAGATGTATTATTCAGTAACAATTATAATTTATTCTGGAACAACTACCGAACAGATATGGTGTCAGCGGTGTGGTTCTGAAAGTAAAGATCTAAAATGTAGTTCTGTAAGGATAAAGAATTTGATGGCATAGAAAATACAGCAATAGCAGGCTTTGTTGTCAGGAACAGTGGCGTACAATTGGAATCAGCCAAGATCTGAACTGGCAGATTTTTGCTCCGAATGTGATCAGCAAACCAGCCAATGTACAATTTTAAATTTGGCCGATCTCAGCTTGTGTTTCCGAGATGAGATCATGCCAACTGGTGCCCAAGAGCTTTCAGCCATTTCTAAGCTGAGCATTCTTTTAATTGCAAAATATGAGGATAGAATGTTAGTCCTAAATCAGCATGCCTCACATCAGCCCCTCAGCAGAGCTGCTCCACGTGTCCTGTGCTCTGAGTTTTGGATGGTTTTTGAACGTGTGGAACAACGAGTATCAGAGTTCAGCTGCTCAGAGCTGAGGTCACCCGCTCTGACCATGCTGCTACACCGTCAGGTTCCAACGAACTCTAGTAACATCTGACCAGTCACTTCCACCTCTGACCCTGTTGAGTGGTTGAAGAGGAGATAAATATCCCCCACCAAGTCCAAAAAATAAAAAAACAAACAAAAAAAAAAAAAAACACCACCCACAATCCCTAATATGTACTCTTCCTCTAAATAGTCATACAAAGATCTCTGCAGAGGAACCTCTGACAGATCAACTGCAGTTTTGGTGGGAAGAGTCCCAGCAGTTTCCTAATTACATTACGTTAACCTCACTGGTTGTTTATTGAATCTGATCAGCAGCGACCAAAGTAAGGATTGATAGGTATAAAATGTTTTTGTAAAATAAACATGAACAAGTCTTCACAAAACACTTTATAGGAGACAGACATTAACCTTTGTTTTTTTTTCACCCTCCCTAAAGCTCCTCCTACAGCCAGTCACGTATGAAATTTGTTAAACAAAAAAAAAAGCTACAAAAATCCAGTCAGTCAGACACTTGCAGTAAAAAAATGCCATGGATCCTACAGGCACGATTGCTACCTTAAATGCCTTTCATACCAAGATCTTTGTATGCTTAGTAATTCTTTAAAAAGCAGTGCAGTGATATTATAATGATTTGAATTTGTTGAACTGAACAGCCTCGTTTTGAAAAAAGGTAAACCATCCGTTGCCCTGTTGCCACATTAGTCACTTTTTGACACTGAAACTAAAGAAAAAGGATGAAATGCAGACTCAAACCACTCCATACAGAATGTGAATTGGCTACAAATGTAATTCATTTACAACTAAATATGCAATTACATGTAAACAGAACAGAAAAAGGAAAGACAAAACTAATGAGACAGGTAAGAATTAAAGGGCCTGTTTAAAAGACTGTAGATCTGAGATGTTCTTACCTTGGAGAACATGATTTGTACCTTGACACAGGAGCACAGCATGTGGATCAAGACATCACCAAGTATTCATTTTCACTATCTAACTCCTGAAATTGTTCCAAATGGTAACAGACTCTGCCCTTCAACTCCCTTCTTTTTTCCCCCCCGACTTATTTGTGCATTTATTTATTTTCAGTCCTCCCCTACTCTGACTGTAACTTCATTTCCTCTGATAATGTAACAGTTCCAGAAACACAAGAAAAAGTTCATTTATAAACAAAATAATAATGTTGTTAAAAGTTCAAACGTATCACATTTGTCCATATACATCATACAGTCCATATACAGAACCTAACTTGCCAACAATTTCCTATTTTGAACTCATTGCTTTTGAGAGGTCATGAAAACCAATGCATTTACATACTTCCACCTAATCAGCATCATTTACATAGAAACTTCAATGCGCAGTAACAAAAACAGCCCGTTTCATTCAGTACAACTGTCACAGGTGGATGTCAGGTAAAAGGTAAAATGTGGACTTTTTTTTTTTTCTTCTTCACATGCCAAACTCAACACATCGGCTACTTGTGCAACTGTTGTGCAAACAAAAAAATTTTTTTTTAAATGGGATATGGTAACCAAAAAGAAAAAACCCCTCATTCAGGGCCCAGTATTACCTAACAGCAGCAGAGCACAGGGGGTTTGGCAAGAGGAGAGAGGGACAGCAAGAGCAAAGTTCTCTGATCCCTCCGGAGAGAGCAACAGCATCTCTCCATCAGCCGCTGTACACTCCAACACAGAGTGGGCATGAGTCAGCACGCTCAGCCCACACGCTGTCTGGACGTGATGAACACAGACATTTCACCCAGGGTTCAAACTCATCAGCAGATCTGAATTATGGCCCCCAACCTTTGCCATTATACATGTGTGTGTACAGTTATATGCAAAAGTCTGGGCCCTCCTGGTCAATTTACATGCTTTATTGATTTTCTAAGTGACAATCGGTTAACATCCTCTACAGACAACACACTTCTGCACAATTTGATACACAGTTACTGTTTATTTGCTGAATTTAACAGACAAAATACATAAAATGTGGCTTGTGCAACGTATTTAAGTGTGACATGTTAACTAATCAACAAAATGACAATTGACCACAGACGTTCAAATTTCTGCATCCAGCTATGTGTTGGTGGGGCACACAATGCAGAAGCAGTGAAATATTAACTAATTAAACTAATATTGTAAAAATATACCACTGTTGTTGGGACAAAACCTTGTATCTCCCTTTTTCAGGAGAAAAACTAAGCAAAACTAAGCTAAAGCAATTTTTGCATTTCCCAATAAAGTACTGGCATCTATCTACACATGAGCCCTTATTGTAATTTCCCAGGTACTGTTCTAGGTCTCATGCAGGTAAACTGTTGTGTCAACTTTGCTGGGATTTTGACTCCGGCTTGAGTTCATACTTCATTCCTTCCTGTTTAATTATCACTAAACTCGTGTAAAAGTGCGTGTGTGTGTTCTCGTGTGAAAAAGACTTTGGACTTTTGCCAACAGATGGCTGTTGTATCACTGGAGATTGAATTCACGACCTCCTGATGATAGGGAAACAGTTGCACCACTCAGGAGCCCACAGGAATATTCAATAAGCACTTTGTATATTGTTTTAGTTCAAGTTCCCCTATTATACAAATACTCTAACATCTGTTTTTCAGTGCATTAAAAATGCAGCAAAATAACTGAATCAGACTGAATCTGCTCTGATCAAACGTGAGATTTCATGAGGCTGGGGTGGCCGATCACATCAAATCACACTAATTTCACTTTTCATGATACATGACACGGACCACTATATTTAGACACGTTTCAACATTTCACATTATGCTGCACTAAACTAAAAGCAAAGAAATTACCTTCATACTGCCCACCTTTCCGTGACGCACTGAATCATTTCCAGAACAATCCTGTCGCCCTACTTCCTACTTTTTAAAATTTCATTCAAAACCTCATCTCCACTATCTGGTGTGGCCCAGAGAAGGACGGGATCCCCTTTTAAAGTCTTGGTTCCTCTTAGTTTTGTTCCCTCATGCAATCAGGCAGAGCTTTTCCTGCCACCATTGCTGTCAACCTGCTCACATTTCTGGAAAAAAGCCTTGGGAAATGTCATAATTTGAAAAAGTTGTTTCACTAGACTTTATTATTAAACGCACTAAAGGGGGGGGGCTTACTTGTCTTGATGACCTTACACTGTCTCTCAATTAAATTTCTTAAGAAACCAGACAGCAAGATTCCAATAAATGATGCAGAGATGTGCAATCTAATGACATCAAGGTGTCAACCGCTCACTGGGTGAAAGGTCACCTTCATTGAAGTTCCTCATGTCCTATAGTGAGGAGAGAGGATCGCTGCACTCTCTCAACAGCGAGCATGGCTGATCCTTGAGTCCCGCTGTGCAAAAGTTCAAAGGCGAGACGAGGGGGAATCTGCAGGCTTTTACACTAACGGAGGCAAAGGGTACAGACTTCCATATCACAATCACTGTCTGCTACGGCTGGAGAAATTACACGGAAACACCTACTGTTTTGGGGTTAGCGGGTTTCAAAACCGTCGTACGTCAACACTGCATATTCTCTCAAGACGTCATAACTGTCTGACATCGTTGTCATAATCGTCTGACATGGCTGCCCCAAACATGGCTGGCGGGCCAAGTAAGGCCCTTGAAGACCTGTTTTCTTGGCTAGACAGCATTTGCTGTAATAGTTACATGACTTTTGTACAGCTGAAATAGTTACAGACAAGATTTCAGATGGATCATCTTTTTTCATGGCCTTTCATGTATATTTTCACACTCGTCACTCATTTCAACCCATTCTCTGTTCTCTTCGTGTAATGACTTCAGAAACCTGGTCATGCTTTCCATTGGATGGAGATGCAAACCAATGCCCGAGATATCTGATTGAGCTTAACGGAACGTGAATATTATGGTCAAAGCGTTATTGGGGTCAGACATAATTAATATTTTTTGAGAACAGGGTGGTTTATTTTAACCAAAGTCTCCTATCTTTAATGGATTCTGGCCTGCATTTACCACTGCTTTAGTTTGTTTGACTCTTCTTTGACCTTAATTCTGGCACATTGGAAGAAATTATGCTTTTGGCAGCAAGGCCCACTGAGGTTCACAAGACCAGCCATGAGGACACATTATGAAAAGCTTAAATTAAAATACTTTAGGATGTAGTTCAAAGTCATGAATTATTGAAAAAAAAAAAAGTCATTAGAATTCGATTGAATTTGTTCGTAAATAGGCTACTACTTTCATAAGGTTGTTTGCCATCTAAGCTAATGGGCAGCTGTAACTTTTGACAAAGTTTTGCAGGGCTACAGAGTTTTCATGGCCAAACAGTCAGATTCCAACAGAATTCTGTTGGGCTAGAGTCAGGCTGGGAGAGAATTTGGTCAGGCCACAGTTGGGCTGGGACAGAATTCCGTTGGGCTACAATCGGACTGGGCCAGAATTATGTCAGGCCACAGTATAGATGGAATTTTTTTGGACTACAGGCCACTTGGGCCAGAATTCTGTTGGGTGTACTCAGGTTAGGACAGAACTTTGCAGAGCTACATTTGGGTTCAGACAGACTTTTGCCAGGCCACAGTTGTGTCAGGACAGAATACTGCCAGCTACAATAGAACTGGGGTAGCCAAATATGGTTCAGACATAATTTTGTCAGGCTACAGTTTCAGGTTTGGACTGAACTCCGTCAGCCTACAGTTGAGTTCAGAAACCAAGTATGAGTTGGGTCAGTAAAATGTTTTCAATTTCAGGCACAATCAAAGCTCTACTAGCAACCTCTGCTATCTCATTTCCAGTCTCACTTCTTCCACAACTTTAAATACAGTGAGCTGAGGTCCTGCAAAGTTTCATTATTCCTCACTGCTCATTTGCCAGCACTTATTTCTTACTCACTCTACATACTTTAATTTTGTCACTTTAATCAAGTGAGGTTAATCAGTCAGAGTGAAGAAAACACAGAACTAATCTGACCCTTAAGGTCTAGATCTGTGTTTCCACTAATTACACACTTATCATACAACAAAGCACAAAGTATATTATGTACCATCAAGTGAGTGCTGTTTTGTTATGAAACCTGTATTGCCATTTGCATGGCTTGGGGGGGGGACAGGTCAATATAATGATGTGAGTGCCTGTGGAATTTACTGAACGTCTGACTCCAGCACATCTTCAACCTTTGTTCCATGTTTGGATAGGACATGATGTATCTGCTGGATCATAACAGCTTCATTTCTACTGAATGCGCTCAAGGTAGCACCAAAAGCTGACCTATGACCAAGTCATTTCACTGGACCTCTTGCCCACTCTCTATGAACTCGTCATTCAGACTAATCTAGACTAAACAGGAAAAAAACTGCCTGCAACTGCTCTGAGGTTATACACATTTATTCTTATACTGCCTTTTCTATTAAGAAAGCAACTGGAATTAAAGAACAAGGTATATTAAATTTCTTGATAGGTGCTCCAGATGTGGCCTAAATTTTAAACATTTTCTATTTAAGGGAGCTTTCCTCTACAATCAGCTCTTTAAAGCTGCTTTGATGTCACATATGGCAAGATGCATACATCTGGAGTGATGAAAATCTTGCCCTGATGCTGCACACACCTGACACGACCAGGCAGTGAGTGTATTTACAGAAATACACAGGCCAAACAAACACCACAACACAATAGACGCACAGCCATCACTCAGACTCCCTAGAGGCATCCTCCATCGACAATCTGGAAGTTAGGAATTCCAGCCCCACCCATGCTGCTTGTCCCAGACTGCTTGTATGGCTCCCATCGCTAAACCAGGTCATGGCGTATGCCCTCACATCAAGACAGCAGTACAAACAAACCAGATGGAATACAATGGAGCCGCAAGCCAGGTGACTCTCTCGAGGCAACGCACGCAGGGCGGCTACCATGGAATGCAATTTGTGCATGACAAAGATTTCCATACACAGGTCGACACACCTTCGCCAGGAGAGCGCATGCATGCACAGGTTAGTTTCGCATCAGCCCAGGTCAACCTGCAGCCTCATGACTAACATCAGCAAAAATGCCTCACATACCGAACACTGGAATCCACCGCAGCAAAAACAGCCTCACTTCTCATAAGGAAATAAATACCATGCTGGATTACAAGAACCATTTGACAATGCAGCTAACTGTGAACAAATCAGATAGCATGAAGTACGATAAAGTACAATAGTTTGATAATATTTTACTGTGTCATGTATGCACTTTTCGTAACACGATCTCTTTTAGCAGGCACGAACACATGATGAAGCACTGAGATGGGAGGGAGACAAAACAGCTTGTGACAGATCATGCCAGCCAAGATTAGCTCAACAGACGCTCAGTCACAAAACCGGATGTTTTCATGCCATTGCACTGAAATTGGCCGGGAAAAAAAAAAAGCATGTGACAAAGTGCTAGGCTGGCAGAGTCTGCTCCTCCTGATTGATCGCTCCATTACCGAAGAAAGTGAAAGACCTGCTCACAAAAAACAAACAAGCGCTGTACTGCTTCCTTAAAGAGGCTTATCAATTTTCTAGCACTATCTATATGTGGATTAAGTTCTTTTCTGTAATTTAAGTCATGAGTGGATGACTATCTTAGAGGCCATTTACACCGGATATCAAATCATTTGCCCAAGAAGATTTTAAGCATGATCGGATATCGGTGCACAGGTGCAATGGCTCAAAAGACGCTTAAATTCATGATCTGGTTAGCCGAGCACCTTCCGAAGTGCTTGTAGCTGTGTCACGGGCGAACGAGTTCAAGCCATCTAAGTTGTCTGTGATGTAATCTCAGATTTCATCACAGACAACTTAGAAGCATTTTAAAGCAGGTAAAGGTAACTTATGACTGATATCTGATAATGAATGTCCAAGTGCAGGTGTTCACTTTCTCCTGACACCAGGTGTAAGCGTGCCTGGACAGGTCACGTCCATGAAACTTGGCCGTTTCTGCCACATTCCAAACAGTTACAGTTCATCTTACAATCACCTGTCCTTAACTTCTCCTAATCCAACCCAGCCCAGGTCTGATAGAAGAGGATCTATTGTTTATGGTCAACGCCTGGTTGCCAAAATTCTCTGTGCCCGCATTCAAGGAAACTAACGATAGTTTGCTTAGCATGCCTGGGTCAGGTCGCCCCACTCTTCCCTTCGCTGCCCTCAGCATGTGTGTACACAATGCTAACAGTGTCAACGCTAACCCACACCAAGCCAAGCCAAACCTAGCTAAACCAAGCCAAGAGCAGAAGGAGGGAGGATTGAAAGAAAAAGAGAGAAAGAAAGGGGAGCCATCCGCACACAGCTGAAAGGAGAGTGCTGGGAGCCAGGGCTGGGCACTAAAACCTGACACCGTTTCCCACGTCTCAGAAACGCAAGTTCACATTCCACCAGTAACCCCATTAACACAACACTGCGCTTACTGCTCTCAATAGAAATGAACGCTCACAAATGTTGGCAAGCGGAAGATTTGACACATTAACAATATTAAAAAGTTAACGATTAACCTATTCATGTTCACGTACTGACCCATTCATTTCTGCAGATTACTCTAATTCTCCTTTAACAAAGAGATGTCTAAATTATGGACATATTTGATTGTTTTCAATCGTAGCTGATCTGTGTTGCCATTTTAAAATGTGAAGTCTAATCAGGTAAGTGCACTGGCACTTTTCTTCTCTTAAACTCCTTGGAACCACCGGTGGTTCCAAAACGCACTTAGTCATATTCTTCATAACTTTCATATTTCATAAGCTGCATTCAGAAGCTGGGCGTCGTGTGAGGCTGTAACTGTCTTCTTTCCAGTCAAATAGATGGTGATGTAATTTTAAACCCTTATAATAAAAGATGCTGAACTCAAATTTTTTTCCTACTGAAAGTCGACCCATTTTTCCACAAATCTGGGCTATAAACTATAAACAGACGGCGTCTCTGTGATATTTTCAGTAAAAAATATTTTTATAAAATAATACAAAGAGCATCTAAGATTTTTGCCTTTCAGCTATGAATTGTAAGCATAAAGCAATGTGCATGATCATAAAACACTTAATTTCATGAGCTTTTACAAAAAAAATAAACAAAATAAAATATGCATTTTTTTTTCATGCAGTTACTTAATAATTTCACTCAGATGGACAAACCAAAATATACCCTGGAGAATAAGAGGTTAATGCTGCTGCTGCATTTATGACAAAATATCATGACAAAATAACTCATTGTGCTCAACAGCCAGTTTCTTTGCGTTCAATGTAGCATGTTACTCAATTCATTTATTTATATAGGTAACTGATTTAAAACAGAAAAATACTAAAATCCAGTTTAATACCAGCCAATTTGAACAGAATGTTTACACAAAGTGGACTAATGTAATATCATTTTTGGCATTGTTGCATTTCACTGCATAACAAACAGAAAGAAATGCTGTATTTTCTGCTTTATCCAGGCCCCAATTTTGACATTTCATAAATGTTCATGTATTGGTATCAAAAGCTTATCATATTTATTTTATAAAGTACAAGGAGCATAATCGAAACAAAGCAGACAATTTGTGGATTTTTCTGTTCGATGCTGCAAACAATCACCTCTGGTTAGACTAACCAGTTAACAACAACAACAACCAAAAAGGGGGAAAAACCTCCTTAAAGAAGCTCATCACCTTTCTAGCACTCTATCTTTCTGCTGATAAAGTTTTTCTGTGTAACTTCAGTCATGAGTGGATGACTAATTTAGAAACCATTTATCTCTGATATCAACTAGTCAAAAAAAAAAAAAAAAAAACAGTAAAACCAGCACAGGGCTGTAGGTGTAATCTGTAGAGGATAGTGATTCTGTAGTAACGACTAAAATTAAAAAAAATTTTTAAAAACACAGAAAAATCAGAAGGTTTTCAGATCGGATGAGTAACGGAGGCTGAGGGGCGGACATGACAAAGGCGTCCCTGAACTGTTGGCATGAACGTTTTCTCCATTTTTCTGTAAATGTAATTAATACCTGAGTAGTTATTTCAGTATTCAAATACAGACACCACAAAGAGTTAACTGAGTCAGCTTGGTGTTCAACTGTACCATGAATTTGCTGCTAGGGCTGGGCAAAATGACAATATTAAACGTTATCTTGATGCATCATGTCATAATAAGCTTCTCTGAGTATCGAGGACATCAGTACTTCAGTGCTTAAACACTGACCAGCTGCATATTTAATTACAAAGACAGCATAATTAATTGTTAAATTGGAATCACTGCAGGATGTGTGTGTGTAATATATATTTGCGCTGCTATACAAGCTGTTACACCGACTACTTAGTTTTTATTTATATATATATATATATAAAAAAATAAAAACTAAGTAGTCGGTGTACAGCTTGTATAGCAGCGCAAATTTACTGTGCTCTGAGAAGTCATTATACAGCCATTAATGTCTAAATAGCTGGCAACAAAAGTGAGTCCACCTCACAGTGAACGTGTCCAAATTGTGCTCAAAGCGTTAATATTTTGTGTGACCACCATAATCACTAGCACTACTTTAACCCTCTTGGGCATGGAATTCACCAGAGATGCACAGGTTGCTACTGGAATCCTCTTCCACTCCTCCATGATGACAACACGGAGCTGGTGGATGTTAGACACCTTGCGCTTCTCCTCCTTCCGCTTGAGGATGCCCCACAAGTGCTCAATTGGGTTCAGGTCTGGAGATGTACTTGGCCAGTCCATCAGCTTTACCTTCAGTAAGGCAATTGTCATTTTGGAGGCGTGTTTGGGGTCATTATTGTGTTGGAAAATGCTATGTGACGCAGTTTCCAAAGGGAGGGGATCATTCTCAGTTTCTGAATGTCACAGTACATGCTGGAATTCATATTTCCCTCAATGACCTGCAGCTCCCCAGCTCTCCTGCAGCTCCAGACCATGATGCTACCACCACCATGCTCGACCGTAAGCAAGAGACAGTTGTCTTGGTACTTCTCACCAGGGCACCGCCACACATGCTGGACATCATCTGAGCCAAACAAGTTTATCTTGGTTTCGTTAGACCACAGGACATGGTTCTTCAACTGCTTATCTTCAGCAAACTTATTCCAGGCTTCCTTCTGGGACGACGGCCATGGTGTATGGTCTGAGCACTGAAAGGCTGACCTCCCACTTCTTCAACCTCTGCAGCAATGCTGGCAGCACTCATGCATCTATTTTTTTGAAGCCAACCTCTGGATATGACGCTGAACACGTAGGCCTTCGTGCGGCCTGTTCTGAGTGGAACCTGTCCTGGAAAACTGCTGCATGACCCTGTCCACCATACTATAGCTCAATTTCAGGGTGTTAGCAATCTTCTTATAGCCTATGCCATTTTTGTGGAGAGCAGCAATTCTATTTCTCACATCCTCAGAGAGTTCTTTGCCATGAGATGCCATGTTGAATATCCAGTGTCCAGTATGAGCGAATTGTACCCAAAACACCAAATTAAACAGCCCTGCTCCAAATTCACACCTGGAACCTTGTAACTAACGAGTCACATGATACCAGCTAGGGACAACACCACAATTGGGCTCAATTTGGACATGTTCACTGTGAAGGTGTACTCACTTGTGTTGCCAGCTATTTAGGCATTAATGGCTGTGTTGAGTTTTTGTCAGAGGACAGTAAATCTGTACTGCTATACAAGCTGAACATTGACTACTTTAAGTTATATCCAAGTTTCATTTCTATAGTGTTGTCCCATGAAAAGATATAAGATATTTGCAGAAATGCAAGGGGTGTACTCACTTTTGTGAGATTTTTGCCATATGGGCCTGCTTTGCATGCAACCCACTACACTCCTATTCTCCTTTTATTGTTAATTTATTGCGTGTTTCTGATTAAACAAATGAATAATAAGTGCATCTCCAGCGCTGCTCAGAAATCACAGTGCATCCAACATTAAAGAAGACATAGTGCTCCTTTCATAGTGATAAACACAGCAGTACACAGAAAGCGCCGATTCCACTGATCCATTTTACTACGACCAACATGCACATGTACGCTTACGTTCTCCTCTGGGGGCAGATATTAATGAGCTATAAGTGAACAGTTGATACCATGTTAAGTTTGACCAAGTTAAAGTGCTGCCACACAGTTTAACCTTGTTTACAAAGATAGACTGCAGGTTCTTAAAAAAGAGCCAGTGAAGATGCTCATTTCACACCTGAGTCTGTGCTGCAGCCTAGCAAACCCGCACTGAAACCACAAGCCATTTAGTGGGCTATTCTGTGTCATAGCAAAACTGAAACCGCAGATAGACGTTCTCACTATCGCATACAACTCACAGGTGTGTGTGCGCGTCTCAGGCATTGGATGGGGGGCTTTCTGTAAAATGAAATGACTGCTATTACACTGCTGAGAAACACAGTCAGATGGGGAATGATCCCCTCTCATGCAATCAAGCTGAACAGTAGCCCCTTGCTGTTTCCATTACCAGTTTGCTTCTTATTAAAAACACAGTATTCCGTCTGCAACTGCCCAAAAGGCCCTCTGTCCATAATCACAACAGAACCCTTTACTAATCTAGGTAGGGCAAGAAGAAGCTCAGGTTAAGTCACACCAATGCAACCAAAATAAAAACCCAAATAAGTCACCTAAGGCTTAGACTGACATGCAAAACTGTAGCTCTTCACAGGCTGCTGTTCTCAGAGCTACTCTCCAACTTACAAAGGACATCAAAGTCACTACATGATAAACTTCGCCTCGTGCAAAACTACAACAAAGCCCACAAAGACGAGAGAAAGGCTGTCAGACGTTTGTGTGTTTGCTTGTGACTTGTTGCTTTATTACTCGTTCCTTGCAACTTGTAACTCGCAAAATTCAAACATTCATTACCACCCAGATAACAAACATGACCACTCAGAACTCACGAATCATATACATTTTTGATATTTTATACACAATATCCAGATTTAGACATTACAAATGACTCCCCAAAAGATTTTCTTCGATGTTTTATTTGACAACTCAAACATTCTGTGATCAATAAGATAAATTATAAATAAAATACCAATGATCTAATCTATTACACCTGCTTTCATTGAGTTAACTGCCCATTCCTAGTGCCACATGAAGCATCTTTGACCCATTTTATGCAACAAAACTGGTTAAATATTATTGAGAACACAAACTTCTGAATGGTGGTGTATGAAACATGCAACATGTTTACAATTCTGAGAAAAGATGCTGTGGGGGGGACTTTTCAAAAACCACTCTAGGTTCAGGGGCAGGGGTTTTGGTGAGCAATGCCAGTAAGCACAACCAATATGTAGTGCTTGCTCCCAATCTCTGATTATCTCTATGATTTTATTTTTTGGTTTTCGAGAGAAAGCTAGATGCATATCCCCTTACGGGCTGCATCTTCAACTGATGGTGGGTCCAGTTTTCAGTCGAACTACCCCATGCTTCACCCACTGTTTCTTCGTAGCAACTGCTGAGATGTGGCTTTCAGGCTCTCTCATCCAGCCTAATAATTTACATTTTAGATTAAATTTGCTACATAACATTACTTTTTTAGCTGAATGCTATGCTAAATGTAGGTTTGTGACAAGTGTACACTTATTTATTATAATTACTGGCCAAGGCAAATGCACAAATAAAATGAAGCAGATAAAGCTTTTGAAACATGATTGATGGGTCGTACAAAAACTACAAAAGTTCTACTTTCTGCCCTTTAAAGGTGCTACATCACATTCAGAGAAGAGTGGTAAGTAACATTTATTTGATGTTTGTTAATAACATAAGAATAATAGTGGCCAATGTTTGTTTACTTGAGCTGGTGCCGTTTCCATCCTAAGATAGGATGTTCCACAGAATGACCGCTAGAGAGCCCGATGACTAATCAGCCAATTTTGTCGCTTTACTAGCTACATATAATGGAAAAAAGACAAACAAGTAAATCATTAAATCACAATTATTTAGATGGGAATTCTTTTTTGGAAAAGTACTGTAAAGTCTGTCCAATCTAGAAACGGGTGCTACAAATGTGTTTATAGGTGGACAGGTCAATTTCTCACATGTGAGACACACTTGATAAAATTTTCTGCTTCTGTGGAATATTTTGCCTCTTAATAGTGAAGTACCTGGACGGCTTCATAGCCACATATACTAGCTTCTTTCTGCATAATCGCACTCAATGATTTGGACTCATTAGCATCTTTAGAGTGGATGGAACCATATTTTATGTAGCTGTCAGCATATTTTAGATTGAATTATGCTTTCGTTCTCGTTTTCTGTGTTTTTTTCCCTGGAGCTGCAGTCCAAATAAAAAGTTTGTTAATATAATTTGTTCAGGACTATTTAAAATATATGCGTGGTTTTATTCAACAAAAACATGTTATTTTTTATATGTCCATTTGTCCATTAACCTCTCTTTATCTTTTACATTTCGACAGGACTGATATGTTAATGAGCACTATTCTTATTGGCTGCCCTGTATAGAGCCTCAAAAGTCTGTTAAGACTGAAACACTACTTATAACATCAGTGTGAATGGGGGGGGGGGGCTAAACTGCTGTAGGCTAAAGAGATAGATATATGTAAATGTAATGTTTTTTGTGACATGACAAAAACAATGGAATCTTTAGCATTATTTTTATGTTTTAGAAAACTCTGCTAGTTGAAGAAAGTGGGGAACGTTCAGTCTTTCACAATACAGGCCCTTTAATTAACTACTATAATACAATTAATTTCAAGACGATGACAACGACAACAACAAGAGATCAAGCAGCAGATTTCAGTCTTTATGCAGTCTTTCATTGCCACATTATTGCGCCCTGGTACCAAATGATCCAGAGTCCCAAACTTCTGTCTCAAATAACAGTTTCAACGTAATGACCATGTACTTCATAGTACTGATTGGATTAATAAACCTTAAGATTTAGAGCTAAATAATGAGCCTAGAGAATGAGAGATTAGGCTCTCAGAGCTTCATAAGGAGATGTGACTATAGCTTTGTGTAAATCAGGCTGGTTGTGTAACTGGGCGCCTATTTGATTGGATGTTTAGAGCCTGATCGGAGGTTATAAACCTGCAGCCCAGAGTCCCTGCAGGGAACTTACAACATGTAGGTCAGCACCAAACATCATAGATTTGTATGACATCCACACTCACAGAGGGAAGGAGGAGATGAGGTTGATAAAGGGAAGAGAGTGGGAAAAAATGTGGGTTTCAAAGAGAGAAAGTGAGAAAAGGGGGGGGGAGAGAGAGAGAGAGAGAGAGAGAGAGAGAGAGAGAGAGAGAGAGAGAGAGAGAGAGAGAGAGAGAGAGAGAGAGAGAGAGAGAGAGAGAGAGAGAGAGAGAGAGAGAGAGAGAGAGAGAGAGAGAGAGAGAGATGCATGGTTTAGTTTGTGTGGGCGGGGGCTGTTGAGAGAGTTTCCCACAATAAAGTTTTATAGCTCTTGCAGAAATGAATGTGTGAAGGGAGATAGAGGAGTTGTATGCTCAGGTTTCAAACAAACAAAATACAAAATACACCCTTAAAGGGGAATTACACCAATCGTTCTACATAACTGGATCATTAAGTTGTAAACAAAGTCAAAGTCACCCTGCATGCTTTCCTCTCGGAAAGTTAGTACATAGTTTGAAGAAAACCTTCAGGTTTTCCAACCATCAGCGTTAAACATAAAAACCCAGAGGACATGTGCAGGTTCAGTGGTTGTTTTGGATAGTAAATAAAATGGCTATGTCTGTGTAGTAGACACAGTGACCCCCGGTTCCTACTACCACCACTGTAAAGAAATCGGAGTCATTAAGAACGTTTGTATACATTCTAAATACACACAATGAATTAACATGGGGAAAAAAGTTTGCAAAATTTATGGCATGTCTTGTATGTTAGGCTTCTTTTTTCCCCCCATTAATTTAATACATTAAACTTGCATACTTTAACAAAATAAACAAAGCAGGTCATTTTAACCAAGGGTGTGCAAACTTTTCCATACAACTGTATAGCAAAAATTTATATCCAGAATACTTCATATTTACAAAAAAAGGGACCAATTTCACTGACTGAACAGCGATTTATGGTAATTTTGTTACAAGAAATTTATTACTGTTTTATAGAATTTATTATTCATTAACACTTGCTATTTTTCCTTCATCATGTCATAACCTGCTCCCAAAACACTTTAAACTGTGCCCAAACCATCAGTTTACATTTTGGTATCTAGTTTATAACACAACTAAGAGGTTATCATTGTGTAAGCTCTGTTATAAGTTATTATTAAATAATCATTAATATGAAAAGTAATCCAAACTTCTGCACGGCAGCATACATGTCAGCATTTAAACGGGATGTGTGCTGCATGACATACATATATACACACACACACACACACACACACACACACACACACACACACACACACACACACAGGGGGGAAAAAAGTACATGCAGTGTTATAACTAGAAATGTATTTAAATGTCATTTATTTCGGTCCCAATGAGGAATGTACCATTTTCAGGGAAAATCCCTGGCTCACAATAATAATAACACGGAAATGAGCACGATCATGAAAAAATAGACTCGTGATGAAATTGCGGTTTGAGGGAAGTGGGTTGAACAGTAGCTGAGCTGTGGGAGGTTATTGTTTTGACTAAAGTCTTTCCGCCTGGAGGAGCAGGTTTCCAAACATGTGAGTTAGTAGCGCCATCAAGTGTTTGCAGAATGCCTTACACTGAATTAAAAAAAAAAACGCTGCTTTGATTTTGCTTGACTGAAATGTGTTCACTGCTTCCACATGAATGAAATGGATTACATTGACATAACCACTCATTCCACTTTACTTACTTTTGCTAAGAATTGTGCTGAAACATTTTATTCATGTGAAACCAATGAGCATGTTCGAATCATGTCAACTCAAGGCAACACTTTATTCAGTGCATACGCCTGCTTCATACTGATGGCATTTACAAAAGGAAGACTACAGCACTTTACATAAACTATATCTGCTGCCTCTGGAGTATAATCGGTGCTGCTGGAAAAACCTTTACCCCCTTTTTTTTTTTTACCCAGAGCTTGAAAAAAAAAGGTAAAACCATTGTTATTTACGTTGTTTACACTGTTCACATATTTTAAATGATGAATGGATCAATAGAAACAAATTAAAAGTCACTTGAAGGCAAGAAATCTTGTTCCATTAAACTCCATTCAAAGTTCTTTCATTTCCTAAAAACTTCTCTATTTTGCAGATGCAAGGTTGTCGTGACAGCGACGATACTCAACTACCATAAACAATAATACTACTTTTCCCTGTACTTAGCAAAAGAACAGAAACCGATGGACATAAAAACAGTTACATAAAAGTAACTGAGCAATTGCCAATTCTAATAAATGCTTATGTAAAGCAATTTTTAGAATAGTTTCATTAATTCTTCAAATCAAAAGTAAATCTAAATTATTTGGGTTTTTTTTGTGGTGACTTCTTACTGGCGCAGTGGGTGGAGTTTTCACAGGCTCAGTTTAATCACCACGGATACCAGAATACCTTGGGGAAAAGCAAAGGTAACCGAAACTGTTTTTTTATTGTTGCTCCAGTGATCGAAAGTGGATAAAATTTCATAAGTGGAGCTTTTGTAAGACAAGCTAATGTTTGTCTTATTAACAAAGACCTTAACGTTGGAGTGCAACAGCTGTCGTTTCAAATTTGTTTTCTATAGTCTCACATTACAAACGCCTGATTAGTTTTAAGTCAATGGATCCAAATGTGTTAATATTTCACAGGATACAGATGTGGCAGACAGGAATTAGGCAGAAAACTGTGGCGTATTCCTTTAACAAAGACATTCTTTGTAATTCTTTGAAAAAAAGTATCTAAGGATACAGAATAAGTTGTGTCCCAAGCTTGTTGTTTCAATGAAATCTCTGATAACTGGCCTTTTATAACGTCTAGATTAGTAGATCTTTTCTGTTGGTCACTACATATTTAACCTAAAACCCATCCCCATAATGCAAGGCCACACTTTCATTTCAGAGGATTATTTATGTAAGAAACTGATTCACAGACCTCTGAACTTGTGCTGTTGTTCTGTAAAGCTCTAGGTCTGTGGTGTGGCAGCAGAAGCCTTCCATGTGAGTTGCAGGTATTACAAACATGTAAAAATAAAATTAGAGCTGAATTTTATTTCCTGCATCAGCATTTAAATGTGCAGTAGTGTTACCTCACTTTTAGAATGGATGTAATAATTCAAAAGATATGAGAGGTTTTTGAAGTGTGCACACTGGGCAAAGCGTACAGGATTTGGAACACTTCTGTTAACCACATGGTTCAATAGCTGAGATGCTTCCCAGAGAGAAAAACCAGCTTAGAGCCAGAGGTCCTTATATAGCCACGCTGTTTGAAACGGCAAGCAAAGAGAGTGAGCTTGAGCTGGATTCCACCCACTGTTTTAATTGAATGCAACGATGATAGGCTGATGATCAATGACGGAAGGGGGATACAGAACAGTGATGGTGTGACAAAAATGGACAAAAATATGAAGATCAAGCACCCACATTAATATCAATTCCACTATAAGTCACTGCTTCTCCACTTAACGTGGAACAGATCATTTAAATAAGAAGCTGGCATGTGGGAAACCAACTACAGTCTAATGGAGAAAACACGAGTCTCAGCAGCTGCTTCTCCCCACTGGAGTCAAGCAGTTGCTAAGCGCTAATTCAAAACGGGCAAAATAAATGACTCGTTCTGTAAAGATGTAAATAGCTACCGAGCCAACCCTCTATTCAGCAGAGGCACATTAGAAAGTCCTTTCCCACTTATTTCAGACAGGGCCCCATTTTATATACAAACAAAGCTAATTTAACATTGTGATGTAGCCTTTTTACATAGATGCTGACTGTTTTTTGTATGAATGTATGTGTGTGCGTGTTACATACATACACACATTTATATACATACACATATATACATATACATATATATACATATATATACACATATATACACACACACATACACACACACATACATATATATATATACACACACACACACACACATATATATACATACATACATATATATATATATATATATATATATATATATATATATATATATATATATATATATATATATAAAAACACACACACGCCACTTTACTAGGTACACCTGTTTAGTTGCTTGTTAACACAAATAGCTTGTGGCCATGTGATTGGCTGGTTATTCAATGCATTTAGGCATGTAGAGGTGGTCAAGACAACTGGCTGAAGTGCAGACCGAGCATCAGAATGGGGGAAGAAAGGTGATTTAAGTGACTTTAAACGTGGCGTGGTTGTTGGTTCCAGAGAGGTTGGTCTGAGTATTTCAGAAACTGCTGATCTGCTGGGATTTTCACACACAACCATCTCTAGCGTTTACAGAGAATGGTCCAAAAAAGTGGAAATATCCAGTGAGCGGTCAGTTGTGTGGACAAAAATGCCTTGTTGATGTGAGAGGTCAGAGGAGAATGGGCAGACTGGTTCCAGATGATAGAAAGGCAACAGTAACTCAAATAACCAACCTCAAAAATCTCTGAGGAATGTTTCCAACACCTTGTTGAAAGTCTGCCACAAAGAATTAAGGCAGTTCTGAAGGCAAAAGGGGGTCCGACCTTTTACTAGCACTGTACCTAATAAAGTGGCCAGTGAGTGCGTATATATAAAACATACACACACACACACACACACACACACACACACACCTATTTTAAATTATTTAAGCCAGAACTCAAACAATGACGGGGACATCAGGAGTACACAGTTCTGAACGACTGTTTGTGTTATCCATTTCATTACACAGACTGTCTGAAATATTAGTGGAATCCCCCTTTACAACTGTGATTTGGTTGCAGGCACTCCTTCTTACATACTATTGTTCAATTGAAAGGCTGGAGCCTGGATAAACATACTGATCAAGAGGTAATGTGAAGCACCGTTTTGAGGCCATTTGTCATGTACCCTGTGAACTAAAAGAAATTTCAAATTTAGAAAGTTACAGAAAAGACCCACCAACTGCTCTGAAGAGGCAAGCACCGTCTTCCTTCATTTTTTTAATCACAAATCCTTTCTTTTCCCTAAGTGCTTTCTCGAACCAGTGCTCCTGCTGCAACACAAAACAGAGAAACAAAGGGAGAAGGAGAACTCGTGAGAGACAGACATGCTATTTTAGTAGAGAACCTTACAGGGACCACCGTCCATACACATATAAACAATGCAAGAATGGCTTATTTAACAGATCAATAAAGAGTGCAAGTCTGGACGTCTGCTTTTATTTTTACTTCATTTTAGTCTAATTGATGGCTCTACACAGCCTTGATATGATACAGCTAGTGCTGCACAAAGTAGTGAAAGTTCAATCCTGTTGCCAATATTACAACATGATAAACAATTTAAGACTAACTTTCAACAGTTTCACTTGCCAGTCCATACAGACCTTTTATATAAATTAAGCTGAAAAACCAACCCATTTCAATTTATGTCACAAAAAATACAAAACAATTATATCCATCCATGTTTTCAGCCTTCACCCCTTCACACTGAAGTCAGGGAAGTGTAGTTAAGTGAAGTTAAGAGGTGTTAAAAAAAAAAAAAGACTTTTTGAATGTACAACACAGGATAGCTAATAAGATAAGAGCTCGTTTAAATAAATTAGTCTTTAGGGCGCAGTAATTAAATCAGGCTGTTTAATTCTCAGAGATAAAAATTGAAAAATGGTCATGCAAAAGGAACTGTGACTGTTTTTATGCAGAAAAAGAAGAATGCATGATTTATACAGGCCCTTTATAGGCTAGCACTGTTCATTCAGAGTTTTATGAAATGTTTATGTACCACTGATGTACAATAGGTCATTTCGCAGAAGCTTAGACTCAGATTTTCTTTACAGTGATGGTAATAGGAACCAAACACAAATAACAAATATATACTTTATTTATCATGCAAAAGTAAAAGTAAGACTATTTTGCCTTACAATGCCATGAATGTACATCTCTGACATACATAGGTTTAAACACAACACAATTTTAAGATGAGGCGTTGTCCTAAAATATCAGTTAGGCGTGGATTCATAACCATTTCATGCAATAACTTTCTGTGAGAGACGTTTAGAGACATTAAACACTCCAGACGTTTGGCTCCTTTCACCAACACCGTGAACAATCCTGCCTCTGGAGGGTTCTGGAACATTTCATAACAAACCACTCTGAATGACTGTTTACATCTTAACCATTCCATCATCCAAAAACTGGGAAAACCTGGTGGAGTTCTATTTTAAGCAAATGGGAAACTGGCTAGTTGAGGGGAGGGAGGGATATCTAGACTTTATTCCCTGATATTCAAAAGTAGGACATGACCACAGCGCAGGAAGTGCCACTATTTTCCAGGAGCTAAGCTAATGCTAACCCAACTACTGTAAAGGGTATTTTACAGCTAGTTAATCCATCCCACCCAACACTCTGATGAGCTCGGCCGTCATTTTTTAGTAAAATAAGTTCATAAGTAATTATTTCTGATTTCATGAACGAGGAAGACAGTGTTACAGTCAGCTCCTTCACTTCCTTGTAAGTGTGCTGTCAAAATAGAAGTCTCCATTTCACTGGTATTTGCCAGTCCACGAATACAGCGCTGAGTGGCAGCTTTACTTGGAGATGCTGTACACTTAATTCATCTGTATTTAAATACAAAATCACAGACACGGTTTAGAACGGCTAGGCCTTCAGGTTTTCTAAGCAGATGAACCAAAATGAGCAGAAGACCTACTTCTACTTGGCACACCATTTTCACACAGGCGCATGTCAAAACTGAGGAAACAGCAAAGCCTCAAGTTTTTACAGTATAATAAAGTTACAGCGATGTGTTTCCTGTGTTGCTTATTTTTAACAGCTTAAGCAAAGAACAGCAAAGATGACCGTGTCATTCATTCATTCGTCTTCAGATGGTTGTGCACCACTGCCTTTCTCTGACAGATTCTTTTAAGTGACCCCCCCCCCAATAAGGTAATAAACAATAGTTCTCAAACTGGTCCTCAGGCACACTTTTGTTCTATCCATGTGTTTCTGAGCTGAGACTGAGCAAAAATATATGGACCATTTCAGGTGACCTGAGGACCGGTGTGAGAACTACTGCTTTGGACCACTTCCACTATGTACCAGTTCAACATAGAGACACAAGATGAGCAAACTTGTAAAATCAACTGCGATCATCAGCAAATTGGTTAAAGCCTTTATTTTAATCACTTATGCCATATTATGGAAACCAAGACCATGACCAGCAAATCACTGCAGATATTTGATGTTTTTAATTTTATTAAATTATTATTTCTTTTGCGGCTTGAACAAATTCATTCCCATGTCAGATGTTGCATCTGCTTTTAAAGGCTGGCTTAAAGATGAATAGCATCCCTGCTCAATGTTAAACAAATGCCTGAAGTAAGAATCAAATGCCTTTTGTTCCCAAGTTCTTTGGAGCAATGCCATGGAACCACTGCAAACTCCCTGAAGAATGGACGATTCTTTGTTTCAACATTTTAAAAGTTCTTCTTCATTCATACAAAAACATTTAAGCTCCTCTATCTTCGATACTGTAACTTTAAGGCGAACTAACCTCTTTTTATCAGACTTTGTTTTGTGTTGACGTTTCCATACCGTCCATACGTACCTGCTCAACTGTTGCTGGATCTTCTGACTGCAGTCTGGAAGCATTCTCGTACTCATCTTCGCTGTTGTACCCGGCGCCCTCCTCCTGATCTGGGCCTGGACCCACCCCGCCACCACCGGACACACCGGGTGTCCCTCCGCCTGCTACTCCTCCGGAGCAAGTCGCCTGTCGCCGCCGTTTGCTGAGTCCCGGCCCAGAGCAGCAGCTACCGATAGCGCCTCCGCAGCCGACCACGCCGCCCGCTAGCTCTCCGCGGCCACCGGACACGCAACTAATGCCTCCCAGACCGCCTCCATCTCCCGGGCCGGCGGGGGAGCCTGCTCCAACCGGCGGAGGGGAGGCCTGCTGCGGCCGGGAGCTCGATTCATTCCGCCTGTCCTCTCTGGACTGAGGCGGCGCGGTTTGATATGACCAAGGCGGCGGAGAAGCTCTAGGCCTCGCCCCGGTCCGCACAACACCGTGGCCGTGCTGGTGAGGATCCGAACCGGCTCGTCTGTCGCTCTCGTCGGCGTGATCCGGGACCCCGACGGTGGAGCTGGGCTTCTTCTTAGGCAGGATCGTCATGTTGGCTGCCTATGTGAGGAGGGAGGAGGGAGGAGGGGGTCAGGGGTGACGAGTCCTCCGGCTCGGCTCGGGGAGTGTTGTGAGCTGGCCGTGTTTCAGCCTGGCCGTCGTCTCTGGCCGAAGTGCTCGTCCTTGGACGTTTTTGGTGAAATAAGGAGTCGGTTTTGTCGGTAAAAGGCGACGCGCAGAGAACAAAAACAAACCGAGTCGCCGCGGCTGTTGTTAGCTTCTTCCCCTCCGCTCACTCTCCACACAACATCAACACAGGAGTTACGACACGGCGACGTCACTTCCTTTGTTACAGTCTCGGTATTATATTCTCATCTCTCTCTCTCTCTCTCTCTTTCTCTCTCTCTCTCTCTCTCTCTCTCTCTCTCTCTCACACACACACATCTTCTTCTCCTCTCTCTCTCTCACACACATCTTCTCCTCTCTCTCTCACACACATCTTCTCCTCTCTCTCTCTCTCACATCTTCTCATCTCTCTCTCTCTCTCTCTCTCTCTCTCTCTCTCTCTCTCTCTCTCTCTCTCTCTCACATCTCATCTCTCTCCTCTCTCTCTCTCACCTCTCATTCATCTTCTCATCTCTCTCCTCTCTCACACCCTCTCATCTCTCTCTCTTTCACATCCTCTCACCTCTCTCTCTCTCTCTCTCTCTCTCTCTCTCTCTCTCATATCTCTCTCTCTCTCTCTCTCTCTCACATCCTCTCATCTTCTCATCTCTCTCTCTCTTCCTCTCTCTCTCCTTTTTATTCGCTTTTAGTCATTCTCTCATTTTTCTATTTCGTGCCTCTTGATTTTATTTCAGTGAATAATAGAGATGAGGGAAAGAGACAATAAAAGACACACACACCCACACATATATACACATACACACACATATCTCTCATTCTATAAATTTATAGGTATATATAATATACATATAAGAATGAAAGAGAAATGGAGTGATACACACACACATACATATATGTGTCTTTTATTGTCTCTTTCCATCATCTCTATTATTCACTGTTCTCTATTTTCACTCTTTCTCCATCTCACAATTTGTCTTCACTTTCCTTTTTTCCAACACTCTTTCTCTCATTCCCCATATCCACTTATTTCCCTTTTCTGTCTTTCATTCTGAGCTCACTGGTCACATCACAGGCCCAAAGAATTTCACAATACCATGTTTTATAACTGCAGTTGTAAAATGCTTTCTTCCCCAGCGACTGAGTCACATCAGCTACAGAGTCCTTCAGGAGCTGAATCAGGTGTAAAAGAGCAGGAGAGCGTGATTCTCTGCTGCACAGGTGAAAAAAGCAAAACAGCACCGGAGCTGAGATACCATCATAATACACAAGCACAAATTTAGAACCAGCCTCCAAGGGCAGATCATCACATGTCCTGTGAAAGAACTGCTAATGTTTCAACTGAGAAGTTGCCTCAGATGTGTTTTAACCCCTTCATGTCCAACAGCTACATTTAGTATGGTGAGAAAAAAAGCCACACATAGTACATTTATTACTACACTGTGTAGGAATAAACTCATCACGCGACATGAGACTGATTCCAGATCAGAAGCTATGAAAAAGTGTGGTCATGCACTTAGGCTTGTTTGCAAATACAAAAATGTGACTGACCAAAAAGGATTAAGAGGGCCAGGGTCATGGAAAACGTTTTAGTTCTTAAACAGGAGGTTGATAGTATGATAGTAAATCTGCTGATCCCACTAAGGTGCAGAACCCAGCATGAACTGCTTTTGTGAGCAATGTTTTTACACAACGTTTGAATTACGGATAAAAATGAGAGTTGAGAGGTTTCTGCACTGTGAGTTATCTCTGTGGCTTAGTTTTTATTAATATATGGACATATATAGATTTACATAAGTCCACAGGACAATGAGGGGTTTGAGGTTTGGTCATGGTCATGGTCATGATGACTGGTTTTGGTACATAGACCCACAGAGACCTAATACGCAGACCTCGGGGGAAAAAATAAATCCAAGATAAAGGTAAGGTATGGGCTCTTCGAGAAAAAGCTACAGAGAAAAATATGGTTTAATATTGTTCATATTGCCACCATAAAAAAAATTCCCAAAGTAGGCCGACAAATCCCTGGAAAAAACAGATTTTGAAGTACAGCATTTTAGAAGAGCCTGTTTTTCAGTATATCAGGGGAAAAGATATATAACTTGACACACACGACAGAAACAGGACAATTCAATCAAGAAACGACACTTCAACTGTGATATTTGTGTTTATTTCTTTCTGACGTTTCTGCATACAGTCAATTCTCTTCTACTGAGCACAGACCAGCACGCCTTAACAGCAAAAGTACTGGAAAAGTAGTATTGACCTACCTTGAAATATAGCAATATTCTCCTTCTATTACAAAATACCCTGCTATTCACAGATATAAAGCAAATATTCTAACATGTCATTAAGCTCTTCCACCACCAGAGGGCACGTGTGTAGCAATAAACTTCAGGCATTGTTCTGAATAATCTAAGATAAGAAATTCAGTGATCAGGAGCCAACACATAAACACGGCTGGTGAGCAGACAGAATGAAATGACGAACAGTAATCAGTGAATATTGCATTCTTTTTGATAGGACTGAAGTGAAGATACTACGTTTATTAATGTTAATGTAACCCACATCTTCAAATATGTGATTTTTTTTTTTTATTCGAAGCTACTAAAAACACTGTATAATAAAATAAATATGAAGATGATTTTGCATACATTAATATTCATGTATGCATTCATTCGTATTAGAATAATAAATAAAATAAATGCTGTGAAACACACAAACGCATGGAAGCAATTTTTTCTTATCCACTCAGATTACAAATGCATACAGATGTCGTTCGGTTGTACCTGATGATGACAGGTCCTTTGAATACATGCCGTTTCATCTTTGGTTCAAATAATAAGTGACAAATTCAAAAGACGTAAGAGAGACATCCCTGCAGATCTGAGCTGAATTATTTTGGTTTTATCACTAATTTAGTAGTTGTCAGGTTGGAATGCCGTTAAAATAATGAACTCAGTGCACCGTGTGGCATTATTAGCGTCGATGAACATATATGATACAAACATCTTGGTGCGCTAACGCATCCTGACCAGACAGACTGAATGAAACTGTGTTATCCATACACTTCGACATATTTCAGGTTATTCAATGGCCATCTGCAGCTGGAGAGGCTAATCGAATTATGCTATGTAATGGAAAATTAACTACTGGTTTCATTCTTCGTACATCCACATGTTACGAAACCCTGTTATCTAACCTAGCACACCTATCATGCTGTTTAAAAGAGAATGAATACTGAATGTGGCAAGAGAAAAATTCAACAGTCCTCAGTAATGAAAATGTCAACCACGTAACAAGGTGCTCAATATATGCCGCCATCACAATATACAGTGCCGTCCTCAAACACCTAGACAGCAAAAATGGAACACTGTCCAATTACTTGTGGAGTGCACTGTATAAAACAGGACTGTGGATACTTAAACACAGGCAATTTCAACAAGCCTGCATTACACCTATTATGCACTGCACTGTGCAAAAGTCAGAGACCACCCTTTCCATCAATTCCCAGTTTAAGCCATTAAGTCCATATTGTTTATTCGTTATTCAAAAAAGCTGAAAATAAACGTAAAAGAAAATGACACAGAAGCTTCACAACTAAATATAATATCAGATTTTTCAGTCTTTAGTGTGTTCACCCTTTGCCTTTATTACAGCGTTCAAATGTGCAGGATATTGCGTCCCACCTCCAAAGTTCAGTCTTAGAAGCTGGTTGCATTTTCTGCTTCTCATGATTCAAACAATCCCAAACACATCCAAACACTGATGTTGAGGTCTGGACACTAGGCCCGGTCAGTCCACTGTTCTGAGAACTGAGAATGTTTGGTGTGTCCTCCTTTTCTCAGTGAAGACAGCTACACCTCCTTTCAGACCCACAGCACTGAGTTGTCTTCTCACAGTGGAAGGATGGACAGAAACACCTGTGGATGTTTTCCGATCTGAAGCAGCTTGATTTTCTCCTCTCTCTCAGAGATGAAAGCTTTAAGTGCTGTTTATCTGATGGGGACAGTGTTGATGGTCTTACCAGCACCTATAGTCCATAAATGAAAGGTGGTCCCTTACTTTTGCACAGTACTATGTAGGCCTCTATATGATACCTCATCGAATTCATATAAGTGAAAAGTGTTATTGATCAATAGTGACATAAACGTCTACATTCAGAAATTTCTTCCAACAGATATTCAAAAGTGCAAGGCCAAATAAACACAGCTGCGTGGCTGCTGCAGCAAATATTAATTATGCTTGACAGCTAATTAGGTGCAGGTACCACTGATTTCGCAACAGCTGACAAGTGAGATTTATTGTTATTACAATACAGGAGATAATAAATTCAGTGTGTTAGGATACAGAGGGAGAATGGGTCTGTGAGAGTGAGCATATTTACGTGTATGTGTGCATGTGCTTCTCACATCTGTGTATTTTTAGAAGTGAAAGAAGGAAAAACAAAGGTACGAATTACCTTGTGAGCACCGAAACAGCATGCAAGAACTTCATGCAAGAAATGTGTGGAGATTTTGGTTCAGATCTATGATGGAGATTAATGCTCATATGACAAATAAATCATACAAATAATCAACATATTTGCATGCGTAATGTTAAACTGTTCTCAGAAAGGTTATTGCAGGGGTGTTTGGCTGGGCACTTGTAAAATCCATCTACTCTGTACAGGACCATTTCACAACTGCGGTCGAGTAGTGTTTTTTTTTTTTTTTTCCGGCCAGGGAAGGTAATACAATCTAAAAATACATCTTCCACAATGACATCTTAATAAGTAATTACATACTTATCTATGTACAGCACCATACATACTTTGAAGTGTCTTTTTCTCTATCTACTCGCTCCTTGTGAAACTTGTGAAACTACCACATGTACGTCTTTGAGGTGTCTATCTGTGAGTTCTGGGGGTCAACGGAGCCGTCCTTCTCTTTCTCCGTTTCATTCTCCCACAGATTGATGAGGGGAGGGTACAGCTCGTTGAGGGGAATAGAGGTGGCATGCTGCATGTACTTCTTCAGCGAGTGGTGACAGGACTTTTGTTTTATTCGCCGACCCATGTAAAACACCAGCAGGGCCATGATACAGATGGCGAACATGGACCCCATCACCGCTGCCAAGGCAACGTTGCTTGGTTGGGCAACCATCTCCACGGCAAAGCTGGCTTCTTTGGTGGTGACGTTGATGCAGGAATGCTGGGTTTGCTGCTCCGTGGACGACATGGTCAGGCAGACTCGGTACTCCGTGGAGGGCAGCAGGTGAGTGAGATTGTATTCTTGGACGTCTACAGGGACTTTCGCTGTGTAGCTGATCTGAGGGTTGTCGATTTTTATAGTGGCGCTGAGCCACTTGGGTTGTGGCAACTCATGGCCGGAGGCAGGGGCAGATGGGTACACTTTCCATTCCAGTACTACAGACTGCGCATGGATGATTTTTGCCAAGACAACCAGAGCTCCTGTGGTGTTCACCCCCCATTGCAGGCCTGCTCTCTGCCGATCATCTTGCCAGTTGCTTTTGTCCACATATACAGATACGCTCCGAGTATCTGCACCTTCTGCATTCCATGCCACACATGTATAGAGACCGGAATCCTCTGGTTCAACATGGAGTATCTCCAGAGCACCTTGATCTTGCATTCTGTGTTTTTTAGGGCCCACACCTCCTTCGTTCAGTGCTGTGGATACAGTCTCCGAAGTTACTTTGTCACCTGTAGGGGTCACCCAGTAGAACTGAGGGACAGGATCTGCCACAGCCCAGCAGTCCAATGTCAAGGGCTGCCCAGCTGTGACGTTAAGCTGAGGAGGGAATGCATGCAGGGATATGAGTGGCAGACAGGTGTTGCTGGCTATGTTCCAGTTGGTTGACACCACTTCCTGGAGCGAGTGTCCAATCAGGTGTGGAGGAGAGGCGCACAGAGTAAGCTGGGGTTCCAGAAGCTTGAGAGTCGACTGGTTACCGAAGACTGGCCCCCAGTTTGAGAGGCAGTCACACCTGAGCGGGTTGCTATGTAGGCTTATCTCGTCCAGGCTGGGGAAAGAGGCTAAAACCTCATGGGGAAGGAGGGTGATGTCGTTGTTGTGGGCCAGCAAAGTGCGCAAACCACCCATGTTGTGGAAGGCAGCGCGGTCAATGTAGGACAGATGAGGGTTGTTGTAAACCTCCAACTTGGCCATCTGTGGGAGATTGGAAAACGCACCTCTCTCCACAGCTACCAGCTCCTCCATGTTGTTCATGCTGAGCTCCTCCAAGTGGAGGAAGTCCTGAAAATCACCCTCCTGGATAGAGACAATAGGGTTCTTGTTAAGGTCAAGGAACTTCAGGTTTGGTAGAGAGCGGAGGGCATCTTTGGGCACGACTGTCAACTTATTGTCAAAAAACGAAAGACTCTCCAGATATTCCAGTCCTTGAAAAGCTCCAGCAGGTATTTCCCTGAGGCCCATGCCAGCCAGCACTAGACTGTGCAGTTTAGAAAGCGGGTGGAAGTTCATGTCCTGCAGTCCAAGTATAGGGTTCTCACCTATCATGAGGATCTCAAGGTTTGGCAGAGACTCAAACCACTGACTGTCAATAGCCACCAGTTTGTTGGAGTTCAGATGAAGCCTAAGCAGGCTGCCTAAGCCAGAGAAGGCATTTGGGCCAATTGAAGATATCTGGTTGTGGTTTATATAAAGTTCCTCCAAGCTGACTAAATCTTTCAGGCAGGAATCGGGCAGTTCTTTAATCTGATTCTCCTCTAGGTAAAGGGTGACAAGCTGGGTTAAGTTACCCAATCCGACATCTTGGATGTGCGTAAAGTGATTCTGAGAAAGGTCCAACTCCGTGAGGTTGATGAGACTCCGGAGCTCTGAGGTCACCATGGAGATGTTGTTGCTCTGGAGAAGCAGCACCTGAGTGTCAGCAGATATATTCCGTGGAATGGCGCTTAAGTGGAGCTCATTGCAGTCCACAGTCTTGGCTTGATGGTAGACCGACTGAGGGGTGTACCACGGCCGGGTTTCACAAACGCACTGTGCCGGGCAGAAGGAACCCGCCAGGGAACAGCGACACACAGCCAAAACGAGGCAGACGGAGAGCAGTGAAGCGGAAATGGCAGTTCTCTCCATGCTGGGAATCTGTGGGGAAATCTCAAGTACTGGTCACACTCACTGGCTGATGCTTTGGGAAGGTAGACTTCTACAAAATGGAGGAAAGTCCTTGGCTCACTCAGTCCTGTGAAACAGAAATGAAAGAAAGAAATGCAAGCTCTTATTTGGATTCTGTTTGTAAATTTGTTTTGTATCCTATCATATATATATATATATATATATATATATATATATATATATATATAAAAAACAGATTTTTAGGGTTTTCTGCAAATTATGGGTGCACCTATATGGTTCAGATATCCAGTATTATTCATGTATGTATTTGCTTAAGCTGATACCAGTACATACACTTTTCAAACATTTAAAATCAGGAAATATAGCTAGTTTAGCACCAGATTATAACACCAATTATAACACAACTATCAGGTTGCAAAAACAAAAAAATGAATCGGTCAAGTCTAAAAAAATATCGGTCAAGTCTAAACATCTACTGATACTGACAGGATTCCACCTTTTTTCTAATAGAAATGTATGAAGAATAGAAATTTACAATAGAAATGTATAAACAAACAAGCTTTCTCAAATTAAAAGGACTCAAGGACAGACAGGTCTCCTCTCTTTAAGGTTACAAACAAGAACAACTCATAAGATATATTTATTAAAAATGCGGTGACATATCTAGCTTTACACGGCTTTCTATCTACTTTCCAAATCTGGCAGAGGGCGGGAGGAGCTCTTAGATTGATAATTCATTATTCAGCTGTCTTTCATGTTGGTCAAAGCGAGTGCAATCGTTTGTGAGTGTGCCGCATTGTGGCCGCTCGCATGCAAAAATACACCTGCCAAGGCTCACGGAGAGGCAGATAAAAGGAACCACACATCAAAGCCTGAGCTCTCCGAGTCGTCTATCTCAATACTCTCGCAAAATATAAGCGAGCCTGCAAGAACCGCGTGATCTTGTAACCGCTGAGTCTAACGGCTCTCCCAGGGCCTATAACTATAAAGTGGTGGACGCAGAGTGAGCACGGATGCTGTAAAAATGATTCAAAGCACTTTATTTCACTCTAAATCTCCACAACACAAAATAACCCCAGGGAAGGGGCATCACAAAGCTCAAAAGTGTGTTTAAGTGTGTAACACACTTCTGTACAAATTTATCAAGCAGTGGATCTCAATGCTAACCAAGGATCAGCTCCCACCTGACAAAAGGCTGCTTTCATATGGATATGAGAGGCAACATAACATGTAACATATTGTGTTACATGTTACTCAGAAAGCACTGAATAACTGAATCCTCCATCGTAAGCTAAGCATAAGATAAGCTCTTACTGACAGGCAAAAAATAGAAAACGTACATTTTTGTATTGTGATGAACACATAGTTTAAGTTAAAGTGTCTTAAAGTTAAAATCTCTGGTGATGAACTTGATCTTCTGCAACAAAACACTGTGGCCCCATGCACACACACACATTAGCAACTCCCACTTTTTTGCTAATGAGTTAAACTGAACTGACAGAAAGTGAGCGGAGGGAAGCTGGAGGCTAGAGAATGCTAATAGACGCTGCTACAAAGCGAATCGTCAAACGTCTAAACCGGTGTTCTTCATGTTCAGCCCTAGAGGGCCGTAACGCTGCATGGTTTACTGTGTTCCCTGCACCAAAACACCTAATTTAACGCACGAAGGCCTCGATAATTAGCTGATGAGCTGAAGGTGTATTATCAGTGGCCGAACTGTAATTGACTTGGTGCGGTAGTGGTTCGGTGCACTTTATCTTTTTTAGCTTGGGGAAAAAAAACACCTTTCCAGCTTTCTTCTTATGGTGTGATTAGATTACCAAGACAATATGTTCTTAATAGCATAACAGAACCCTTCTGGGGGGTTTTGCTGCACCCGACTATTAATATAAACAGTTTGGGACAATCTCAAAGGCAATCATATTAATTCAAATGGGATGGAAAGAGGGATGGCAGTTTTAGGGGGTTGGGTGTTTTTTGTCTTTAATATTTTTGGTTGGGGGATAGCGTCCCCTTACACCCCCACCCCTCTCTTTTTAATAAAAATAAACACAGATGCAACGCACAATGATAAGGCATCGGAACGATAACATTATCGGCAGATATTTGAAAAACAATCTGACATTGGAAAGATGTTAGATTTGAATGATATTTCAAGCCAGTGTTTGATGATGTACTTACTGGCCTCCAGAACAGCAGAATGTATAGGTGACGCTGTGTTGATGCTCTAACATGTCTGCATTTTGTTCATTTCACTGCATTTGTGGCTTTACAGAAACACGTTATATTTTTCAGTGACGCTAAACAGGATAGACATGCTTATGTATCGGCAGTGGTATCAGCATCAGCAGATATGTGCATGAAAAATATCGGATCCGGGTGCATCCCTACCCAGACCCTCTGCTGCTGTGCTGTGGGAGTGAAAAACACTTGTCAAAATGATAACCACGGAGCTGAAGAGCTGCCTGTGCCTCTCCATCTTGGTACATTATGAAAGCGGGCTTCAACGTTTTAAACTGATTTAAATCTGGCTTAATTAACTGAAACAAAAACAGAACTTCCCACCAAAACAAACAATTTTCAGTGTTTAGTGATATCATCAGTACAATGTACAAATTATTTACCATACTGATAACATATAGTGAGTGTGGGCACATGCCATGCACTGCTCCATGATGGTGACTGATTTCCAGTAACATCAATGTCTAAAGCAGCTTTTGGTTCTGACCAACCAGAGGTCAAAAATCCCTCATTAAGCATATAGACATGAGTAGTGATGCATGTGAAAGCAACTGCCTCTTCAGTAGAACAGCACAGGACCGTACTCTTTAAAGTGAATGGAAACAATCAGATATCTTAAGCCACAGTCATGGTCAAAGTAGGGCTGAACAATTTGGGTAAAATATCTAATTGCAATTTTTCTGACTGATATTGCAACTGTGATTTAAATTGTAACTGAATTCTATAACTTAAGGCTCAAGGCTTTTTTTGCTGTGAAGACCAGATTATTGACCTTTTCTGGATTGAGGCTTCACCCCATGAATGCAGTGTGCCAGACTGCCAGTAAGTTATGGTTGTGATGTCACAACGCATGGAGGTTTGGTTGTCTCTGACTGTTTTAATTTATCTCCAGGCAGTTCAGAAGCTCTGTGTTATAACGTTTCCATTTTAAAACTTAAAATAGTGCTTTTGATAATGTAGGCAATGATTTTTAAAAGTTGCAGTTGTTGCGATTCGAAAATTGTGCTCTCTCAAATTGAGATTTCGACATAAAAACCATTAATCTTTCAGTCCTATTACAAAACTGTAATGCCTCAAATTATATAGGCTGGTATATCCCCACTGACTCTTTACACCTTTTTTGATGGGAAACACCTCTATAAGTCCCAAATATGAGTCGTGTTTACCAAAACAATATATAAACAAGCACTTTAATCATCAAACTTTACAGAAATAGTTTGGTCAAACATCAGTTTGGTTCACCAAGAGGCTCACAAACGCTAGCGGTCAATGGTCAACCAAATCTTTTGTCTAAATACATCGGCTGATCTACTACGTCTGGGGTGAATAGAAAACTGTAAATTTTATTTTTCAACAAAGCATTCTTTTAATCTGTTAACTGGCTTCTGTAAAGCCCTATTAATCATCACTGAGCTCAACAGCAGTTCTTAACTGTTTTATAAACTCAGTGCTGGTGTTACCACTGCTGTCCTATCCTGTTCATGGTTTTAATCAAATTTATGAGGTTTTTTAATCGCTGAATCGCTGTCATATTGCAAAGCGTATGTCTCCATAACTGGTCCAATAAACTACTCAGGCAGCTTATTAAAAAATCGTCAGTGACAGAAGGGTGACTACAACCTCCATGCAATCAATCATATTTCCCATCGGACGTCCCCTCAGAAGTCAGAGCTGTCGAGAGCCACACTGCAGCTGTGAGACACCAAACCCCGACTGTCTCCGTTTTAGTGACTCACATGTGAGGGCAACAGCTGACAAGCCGAGCCCGACATATTCCTCACAGACATGTAGAACAGACTGCCTGTTCTGCCTGCTTGGGTCTCCGGCTGCTTTAATGTGCCCACTCTGTGAACGTCTCTCTCTTCAGCAGCATCGCGCTCGTTTGGAATCCTCCAGACAAAAAGCGGGACACAGACAAGCCAGTGAAGCTCCAGAAGCAGCAGGCGATGAAAACGAAAACAAGACAGGAATAATCTCAACCCTTCTACAACCCACCTCCACCCCCCGCTCCCTAAACCCCACCCGCTCCATGCGCTGATCTCTTTCAAGCAGCGCACACAAATTGACTCCCCGGAGGGTTGCGTCAGGAGGGGGAGATGAACGGGCCCGGCCGGCCGGTCAGCGGGCAGAGTGCACAATGACGTGCGAGGGAGGGTATAAAAGGGGGTATAAGTTAAAGTGACCCAGAAATGTCTGCAGACAGGAGCTTTGAAAAGACAGTCTGATTCTGGGATTTCCCGTACTATGTTAGCACAGCACGCCTTTGATTTTTCCTGCTGCCCCTTGGGCGCAATGTTTAGTTTGGTTGCTTTGTGGAAGTTTGTGAGCAGCCTCAGCTTTTAAGGCAGGTCCATCATTCAGTGGGTTATATGTCTTAGCAAAGGGCCCTTATGGTGTTAAACCCCTTTTTCCTTGATTTTGGATAGATGGATGGATGGATGGATGGATGGATGGATGGATGGATGGATGGATAGATAGATCGACAGATAGATACTTTATTGATCCCGAAGGAAATTTTGCCGTAAAAGAGTTTAATGTAGTACACAAATATTGTTGATTTCTTTAGAACATACAGTCATATGCAAAGGTTTGAACATCCACTGTTAAAATACAGCTTTTGTTGATTTGCTAGGTGAAAATAGGTTTACATTCTCTACAGGGAATAAACTATTTTAGTGCCTTTTATAATTATTTGTTGATAACTGGGAAAAACAAAGCATAAAATATAAAGCTTTTGCACAGGCCAAATTTAATGTTTTATTTTTTCCCCCAATATTTTAAATTCGGCCAGCAGGTAAACAGAAATTGTGCATTAAAATGTACAGAAGTGTCTCTTTAGGCTGAACGAAAATAGGATACAAGAGCAGGAAATGACACGTTAGTTAACACCACAATAATGGAGTACGAGGCCAGTGGAGCTAACAAGCGATGGCCGTCAGATTTCAGCAGCTTTCAGCTCAGTTTAAAACACTGTTATCTCTCTTGCTCTTGCATCCTGCAAAGACACTTTATTATCCTAATTTTATATTTTTAGGTTTATTTTCTTCTTTCAAATCTCTCGTCTCGTGCTTATAATCATGTTTTTTATTTCTACTCTCCTTCATCGTTTAAAATTTTAATGTGAATTAACGTGGCATGTTCTCATTTGTAAGGCGCTTTGAATGACCGCAGTGTATGAAAGGTGCCCTATAAATAAACTTGCTGTGCCTAAATCTTCCCACACGAGTCTCATACTGTGTGAAGTTGTCTTGAATAGGCTTGCTTGTGTGGTTTCTGACACTGTATGACATAATGTAACTTGCTATTAGCTTTGTGCATCACACAGCCAAAAACAGTCGTAGAATTTTGTCTGTGTATTTTTACAGATGGTAGTATGTCCTACAGTATCTGACACCACATAAGCCTGTCTGTTTGAGATTATTTGACTACTTGGCATGGTTTGAGGCAAGTTAGTGAGATTTAGGCATAAAACAGGTTTTAAAAGGGACATTTTCAAAATTTCCACATAATTATATGCTTAAGATGTAAACAAAGAAACTTACAGTATCACTATTGTTCACAAAGGTGGTGACAGGAACCAGATGTCTACCTCTAAAAGATCCATTCCATAAAGTTATTACATGGAATGTTTATGAATACTCAGCCTGATGTCTAAGACATTATTTTACAGTAGTTTAGGAATTAAGTTATGGTTTAAAATGTATTTTAATCAATTATTTTTTTAATCTAAGCAAGTCAGTGGGTGGTCTTAGGCAAAATAGTCCGCAAAGGAAAGTTTTTTTTTTTTTGGCAAATTTCCCACTATTTTACCATCAGGTTGACACATAAAAACTCAGAAGACACGTGTTGGTTCACTGGTGGTTTTGGATAGTTAACAGAATGGCTATACTCGTTTATCTCAACATTTCACATCAAACCTCACTGAATGTTTATATGTCAACCAATGAATCCTGCAGACATTTAAAAAATTGGCAGAATTACACAGGCGGATTTTTCAAAAACATTGAACATGATTCAAACGTTAAGATGTAAACAAAGTCTTTTAGAGTGGTTTGATGGGAAATGTTGAGAAAAATGATCCAAGTCAGAATTTTTCACCACAGTCCATAACATAACAAAGACTGTATCACTTTGCTAAAACGGTGTTGCTATGCAACGACTCTGACAGCTGTAGGAGGCGCTCAAACCATTTGAAAGTTTTTACTCTTACTTTGTGCACAAACAGAAAACGGACACTTTTAAGATCACATTTGACCCGACAGTCAATTTGGTCCGACACTGAAGACGAGACGACACTAAATTCCCAAACTGTCATCACCACTGAGCAGCTTTTCAGTCGGCAGCTGTGACAGAAACATGTAGTCAAACATGTAGTCTGATCTTCAGAGTCTGACTAAATCGGACTGAGCCATAAAACTGCTGCTGCTGCAAAAACAAACAAACAAAAAAAACCAAAAAACTGCTCAGTGGTGATGACAGTTTGGGAATTTAGTGTAAGGAGCTGGAGAACGAACTGCCAGCTGTGCAAAGAGTGGGCGGAGCTCGTTATGGAGCTATAATTTGACGGAAGGAACTGAACATTAAAACATATTAAACGCCGCGTTCACAGCCAGTTTATTCATTTCTTACTTTATTTAACTGTTGTATAAAAGCAATGGAGACACTCGAGATTGTATGTCATCGCTATAACATCACGGCTGTGATGATCTATGGCACACGCCTGTGACTAAATCAGGGCCGTGATGTTATTTTGCAATAACACACTCCCTTTCGATTTCTATTGCTTAATCAAAACAGTGTGACTGAATCTGTTTACATTCCAATGGGTTAAAAATTTTAGAAATTTTGAAGAGTCATTGGAATTCCCCTTTAATCAGTTTCCATTGTGTGTTAGCTACATTAACGCTAAAGCTCCAGTGCAAAACTGGAGCATGCTTTGAGCTGATTTAAGTGGAAAATTGTGTATATTTTTAATCAGACTATCGCTTTAAGCTGTGCATTTGTTGACTGAGTTGAGGGAGGCCACTGAGTTTCAGTGACCGCTGCCTTTCCTTTTCTCTGATGGAGAGAATCTCTGTGTCCATGACACACCTAACTGCCGCCGTATGTCTTTGAGCACTACTCTTGACAAGGGCACACTCTGGTATCTATTTTGGCTACTCCCCATGAGGTGCCTGCCTGCGCTGGTTGACCGGGCGGGAGAGTGAGTTCTGGTGTCCGTGTCAGCTCTGGAGTCTCGTCCTGAGCGCTCTGAGCTGCGTTGAGAGTGGATCAGCTGTGGCCCATTCTGCCTTGGATGTGTGATGGTCTCTAGCACGCCTGTCTGATCGCATTAGCGTGCGGCACGCTCTCTCAGGACGTTCCCCTCTCGGCCCCTCCGCACAGCAGGAAATGGGGCCACCTTGCCTGATGCCATGGCAACCTGACAGGAAGTAGCAAAAGGGACCAACCCTTAGGGCTGCTGTTGGTGATGCGCGCTGTGGGACTATTCACAGCGTTCAGTGAAATGTGGAGAGACGGAGAGAGGTAGAGAGTGAAAAAAGGGGGGGAAAGGGAGGGGAAAGAGAATGAGAAAGTGAAAGAGTGAGACAGAGAAAAAGAGAGGAAAGGGAGAAGGAGAATGACAGTGAGAGAAAGAGAGAGAGAGAGCGATGAAGTGGGGAGGGACAGCAGAAGAGCATCTGGAACACAGATGCACATCGGAGGGAATAATTTAAAACGGTCTCGAAAAACATTAAAGCCAAAGACTTACAACGCAGACAAAAAGACACCAGAGGAATTCAGCTAGAACAAAGTTTCCCCATCCTTGTCCTGGAGTGAGTCTCCCTGCACTGAAACTTTTATTATTTTCCCTGCACTAACACCTATTTTAAATTCATAAGAGCGAAGGCTGGGCCAAAATTCACATTTACACTCATTTACCTCACATAGGCCTGCCACCACCATGAAATTTTAGCTTATGATTAATTGCTACATAAATAATTCCGAGCAGCAAACCAATTGAAAGTTGCTTTTCTGTTGGTGTTCATTGTATGCAACTATAAGCACAAGCCTTAAGTGGTAAAATTGGCTCATTAGCTATTTTGCCTCTTAGCTATCCATACATAGCACCTCCTAACTGATGTCAGCTCAAATAAACAAACATCTAAAGATGATATGAACAACCATGAAATAAACAAACACTACTCACTACTGTCTGCTAAAGGTGATGTTAACAAACATCAAATAAACAAACACTACTTTCTAATGGTGCTATAGCACCTTGTGGTCAGAAGATAGAACTTTTCTCGTTTTTATAAGACTCACGTGTCTTAATAAAAGCATTTTCCTTTTTTCCTCTTTTTTTATTTATATACACATGTCCAGGGTGTTTCCTGCCCAATAAGCACTCAAGATAGGCTCAGATAATGTGTGTGTGTGTTCACATATAGGTCACGATTGGCCCCTCCCAGTCCTGTCCATGTGTTTGTGTTGCTTTGCTTTTGTTTTGATCCAGCCCCCTTGTTTCATGACTCCACCCCTGATTGTATCCACCTGTTTCCCACCTGTCCCTCGTTTACCCTGTGTATTTAAGCCCTGTGTTTGCCCCTTGTGTTTGCTGGTCTTTGTTGTTTGTTGGATGTATTGGTCTTTGTTCTGTTCTGCTTGTTTGATTCTGGTTTGTCATGTCTGTCCCCCGATCAATCCGTGTTGGACCTATGACCCTGGACCGTTTAAACGATGACCCGCTCATCTCCGCATATGCGTCCGCCTCCTCACTTCCAACCGTTGCGATATACTTGTCTCTACCCGAGCGATGAAAATACAGCCAGTTCACATGTTGAGATGTAAACCTACAATCGTTAAAGCAACAACAGTGGAAACTAATTGCAAAAAACTGCAGTGACTTCACATACACTTCATCAGCCAAGGCATGCTTGTTGTCTGAAGTTTGCTTCTTTAGTTTTGCACAGTAGCAATGAGGCTAATGTAGCTAACAGACATAACCCACTAATTAACATCACACACTTGCCTCAAACTGTGTCAGTTTATTAAGCAATCTCAAACAGACTCACCTATATGGTTTATAACCTTGCCCGACATGCTGTTATATAACCATGGACAAAAGTATGGAGCTGTGTAATATAGTGCCAGAAACCTCAGCTATTTTTAGGCCAAAGAAGAAATGGTCTTAATTCAATTTCTGATCAATTCATCATTTTAAACTTCTTTCCTCAGGCCCCACATTGGCCATTTCTAATTAAATTTTTTTTCTCTCCAGTAACTCTGTTATCAGATTATCTAGGACATTGTTGTCTCTCTGTGTGTAAAATGACATGGCTCTAAGTTGAGCTGCTAGTGATCAATGAGGAGTTAAAGTAAGTTAAAGTTAAAGGAGTGAGAACTTGCTGCTATTGCTACAATTCACACCTATTCACAAAGATGGCCGAGCCAAGACAAAACAGACCACACGACTGGAACGTTTGTCATCTCAAAAAATTGTGTAGGACTGCCTCAACAAAAACAGCATTTAAAAACAGTGCTGATTTGCTCTCTCACCTACGAAGAGTAAACTGCAATTTGAGTAAATCATACACATTCCCATCTAAATATCGCTGTTGTTGGAAATAAAACCTTGTATCTCCATTTTTCAGTTTTTGATATAATTTGTTTTTTCACATTGTGTGTAAATTTCTGTCTGGTTCCATTGACTTACATCAAGGTAAAGTAGGTTTTTTTCCTTCTCCTGTAAAGTTTTATCCAACTCAATTCACAATGGCAAGGGATGCAATATATCTGTGATTCATGATACCACTGTCAATTGGCTCAAACCTCGCACAACGCCACTACAGAACCAAAATCTCGGAAACACTAATCTAGGACAGCGCAGTAGTGATGAGAAAGAACGACTCTAGTAACAAACTAACGCCAAATCCTAAAAGCTTGTCTGAAATCTAATTGTCTTCTTGACATTGTGTTCAGATTTCACTGCATATATTTACAAACAAACAACTTTCCCGAGATTCGCTTCAATTACTTGCCAGATAAAAGGAACGTAAATCAACTCCTCGACAGAAGAGGCACCCTCACGAAATGGTGTCAGCCCAAATAACCAAGGCCTCCTTTAACAAGTTAATGCTGCTGAATCCAAACTTTCTGAAGTTATCCTTGGATGCTGTGTTCCACTGTCTGCTAGGGTAACTGTGAGTGACAGATTTATCCTAATCCCCGTGACCTAGTCCCACACTAACGAGAGCGTGCCACGCTCTTCGCCAGCAGGCCTATGAAATGCCTCCATATCCTCTTCCCCTTGAAGCAGCGGTCTGTGATGTTTCAGCCGAACTCTCCGTCAATACAAGGCTGGTTCTCACACTGCTTTTTTGATCCCTCTAACTAAAGCCCTTTAGGTTCTGAACTGCCAACACTGTCTAACAGCTAAAATCGCGAAATTCTCTTCTGCCTTCATACCGAACGTTCATCGCGCAGCCCTAAACGAGAATCCACGTAATGATAGTTTGTCAATAAATCATTATCACAGAGACACAAATAATATCTAATATTCTAGCAGAGCAAAACGTTTTCATTTAAAATATGTTATTCAGTAACTGCTACAAATTATTTGGGAACTACTATGAAACTAATATGCAGGTTAAACTACTGTGAACGGGAAGCTGTAAACATTATGTTTGTTTGATACACAGTGATGATTATTCCATAATTACTGATAAAGCTGATAAATCCTTTAATGAAATGAACACCCAGGATGCCTCATATTCGAATCTCGCTGATCAAATAGCTATTCACAGTCATTTATATGTCAGAAAATACTACAAAAAAAGGTTGAAGATTATCATTTAATAATATGAACCATTCCATGTCATAACTTCCTGTCGTTTAAAATACTATACTTAAAACGTTACACTGATGTCAAGATTTTATATACTTGTTAATAACTGTTATAACCTTCGTATAATCTAACGTAATTAATCAATCAAAACCTCATATCCGCAAATAGGCAACTTTACAGGACAAGGAACCTTCTCAAATTTTAATGACAGTAAATGGAGAAATAATTTTCGTAATTTAAGTAATTTTAGACCATTTCTGTTTTTCCGTTCATCATAAAATTTTGACACAACATAAAGGACGACTCACTGCCGCAAGTTATGCAGAAAAATGAAAAACAACAATAATGGAGATTTTGTTCTGACAGCAATTTTATATATATATATATATATATATATATATATATATATATATATATAAACACAAGAAAAAAGTGACAGTCTATGTAGTTTTGGTCTTTATGGTACTCATTTGAATATCTAATGTCCATAAAACAACATATCTTCTTCATGTAAATCTCTTCACAGAGGCTCTTGGAATTCACATCAGGTTCATTGCGTTCACTTTATATGGCATATGGAGAGACCTGAATCAGAAAACCCATCATATCATACGGCACCAGTATGTAAGGCATGACAAAGTCCATACAGCCCATCATGCTGTGCTTGTATCTTTTAAACAGCAAAAGCCATAAGCAACAACAGATCAAAGATTCCGTGTGAGCATGATTTAATGCGCTGCCACGTGTCAAAGCCCGCTGTGCTAAATAAGAAAGTCATTGAATACAATCCAGGGAGAAAAGCTCTTGCTGAACTCTGGGACAGATGTCAGTCTGTTCACTTCTTAATAAAAAGTTAGGTTACTCAGTATAGTGACCAGGCAAAGCACTTTGCCTGGCTCACAGTTTAATTTAAGAGAGATTATCAAGCCAGCTGTTCACGAGACCAGTGCAAAGTTACCGGCGATAGGGCTCTACCTTCGAGTTGTTTTTGTGGAGGTTAATTTTTTTGTCTTTGAGCTGAAATTTTGTTCGTCAGAAATAAACATCCTGAACAGCTTCATCTGTGCAATACTAATGACCCCCTTCATCCTGGCCTGGAGCACTGTGAAAAGCAATCAGCATTAAAGGAAAATCAATGTCTCGCTGCTAGAGCAAATTATTCGACAGTAATAACGTGAAAATTTCTATTCACAACCTTATAAATTGAAGTGAAATGCAACAGCGGAGACTGAGAGAATATACTGCTATTTTCGTAAGCCTGGTCTAAAACCAGTGGCATTATCGAGCCGTGCTGGTGTATCGTGGTGGGGCGTCTGTGTAGGCATCACAGCACTGGGGTTGATCTCTGCTTCGGCACACGTTCTTTCCTTCTTATCTGCCATGCTTCGACACAGCCTCTCACATTTGCAAACGTATTGGAGGCGATAAAAAATTCATGGATGACTTATTAATAATTGAGGGAGCTGCAGGCAGGTCTTTAATTTTCATCTCTGCCTTTTTGGTAGAAGGCGCGGTGGGGTGGGGTGGGAAAGCAGCTGTTAATTGGCATGGAGAGCTATATCTGGAGCGTCACACTCTGTCAACACCCCTCGACCACCCTCCACACCTTTGACCCACCCTCTTTCACGCTCCATCTTTCTCACACGTACACAAACACTCCTCCCGTCCCAGATTCCTGACGCTAACCTGACGCCTGACAGGTGTTCTCTTTACCCCTCTCTCTTGTGAAGAATATAAATAATCTCCTTAATGAATGGCACAAGCCAGGACTAATGTGGCTCTCCCGTGTGCTTTTAACTGGGTCTGGCTCAGCCATTACTCAAGACTTCCGTACAGAGGCTGCCATGCTTGTAACCGAGTCATGCTTTCGCTTGCTGATTTGAAGTGAACTGGAACTGCAGGCGGTACGATATTAAAAATGAAGTCTCATGCTTGGTATGTAAATATTGATAGGAAATGAAACTGCATGGTCTAAATATAACATTCATTGTCAGTTTTGAGAGCTGTATTTGCTGGGATTTCACTTTGAGTCACAAGCATCTGTACAAACCCAACAACTAGCATCAGTCTCTCAATTTGTGGAAGGCCCAAAGAGATGCCTCGTAATGTACTGAGGTTACCCAGGAGGTGTATATTTGGTATGGTCCTCCACGCCCCAACTCTTTCTGCTCAAGTCTTATGCTTGGCATGTAAATATTGATATGAAATCAAACTGCGTGGTCTAAAAATAAAATTCAGTGTCAGTTTTGAGAGCTGCCTTTGCCAAGACTTCTCAGCAGGTATCTGTTCCAACACATCAACCTTGCATCAGTCTTTGCATTTAAGGAAGTGCCTTGTAATGTATTCGCAATGTATTGAGGTTACCCCCCCCCCCCTCTTTTTGCTTTAGTTCTATGCTTGGCTTGTAAATATTAATATGAAATGAACCTGCATGAACTTAAAAAAATTATGTTTCTTTTCAGTTTGGAGAGCTGTACTAGCCAAGGCCTCACTCTGAGTTGCAGATATCTGTACTAAACCAGCATCTTATTCTTTCCATCTGGGGAACACCCAACAAAGGAGCCTGTAATGCACTGAGGTTACTCGGCAGGCCTTGATTTAGCCAGAACCTAACAATACAGTTTGCTGCCCGGGTGTTCCAGAAGCTCTACATGTGTTGTTTATTCGTTGTCATTTCCTTCTACTAAGTTATATACACTACCATTCAAAAGTTTGGAATTCTACGACTCTAAAGTTGATGAGAATTAAGCTAATGATCGTATTTCAAAAGCAGAGATTCAATTTTAAGGCAGATGACTTAATGAAACAAGGACAGTATCTCTGGAAGCAGTACTCGTACAAAGCACTTGAATCTTTTTGCATGCTAATAGCACCCTCTTATGGAGAATCTTCAGCCTGTCAAACATGCACGAGTGAGTTCATATGGTAGGCACCTTCATACAATACTTTGTTTCTAAAAACTTAAGTAAGAACATAATTAAAGTGTATCATTTTTTCGTGTAATAATTTATTCTTTACAAATTTCTTAAAATATTGAATAAACATCTAAGAATACCTGTTGATGAATAGCATTCATATTATGGGCCATATGGAAAAACACATTTCTCAAGAAATTTTACGATACTTCAAGAAATTTTACATTATGTACGATACCTCAAAAACCTGTCACAACGATTATTAAGAGCCAGTAGTGCCACATTTAAAATCAATCAGTATCATCAATAACTTTGCACATTATTTTTACATATTTCACATATTGCAGTGCATTAAATCCAAACATTAGTCTTTGCAATGACACATGCAGTTGGTCAATTTTGTAAAAGTACTAAATGATAACAACAATATGCTATTGTGACACATTGTGGCATAATTTATCATGATAACGATAAATATTTATTGCCATATTGCCCAGCTCTATTTCATATCCACATCATATACATTATTGTATATAAAATGACAAAAAAGATTAAAATAGTAAGTGATTCTAAATCTTTAAATGATGCTGAATGTGCTACTGAATCCAGAGCCGACTGTGTGTGCACTAGACTTGAACACACATTCAAACCTATGGGAAACGGCAACACCAAGGACCCTCTACAGCTGTATTTTGTAGGGAGGGCAGGTCTGAATCGCTGAAAATAAAAACAGCATAAGGATTTTTGCAAGAAAAAAAAATTAATTCAGGAGCCTTTTAGTCTCTTTTGCTGTTGCCTACAAAGGCAATTTCAGGTCTCTCTGCTGTCATCAGTGAGCAGATCAGAGAGCCTGGCCGTGGGCGGGGGATTATTACTTACACTTTAAAATGACTTTTAAGAGAAATCCTGTAACATTTCAGTTCCATTACTATGTCATTTGAGATACATCTTCTTTTATCTTAAAACACCTGCTCAGCTGCTCTCCATAAATAGAACGTCTATATGTGCTGTGCAGTAAACATTTAACAGCCAGCACTTTCTGAAGCTTCTTACTGGTTGTTCGTGAAGACATCAGCACTACTAGTACACTACATAATAGTCTGTGCTGATAAAATGATAAAAATATAATGGAAGGAAACTTTTCTTCAATTCTTTATCTCTGATTCTCATTCTCTTTTCCCTCTATTGCACTTTTGCACCCTTTTTTCCTACCTTCTCTCTCTCTGCTGCAGTGTTCGTGCCCCTGTGCAAAAAAGAAAATCATTTATGATTGAGCTGATAGAGAAGCTGTGATAACGTAGGGAGGGTAAAAAGGCAGGGAGGGAGAAGGAGAAACAGAGAGAGAGATGTAGAGGAGGAGAGATAAGCCAACACATTGTCAGAGAGGAGAGATGCAGTAGATGGAAGTGAAGAAGCTGGTCTCGGGGGGAGTAAAGCCTTGCTCAAGGACGTGCCCAGGAGCTCTTTCATGATCGTTTGCTCTGGGATATAAAAGCCCTGACGCTCTCTCTTCCTTTTTTTCTCTCTCTCTCACTCTCTCCACCCACAGCATAGCTCCGTTTGAACGCTGGACGCTCTGTGAAGTTCATTTAGCGCGGCCTCTCCAAACGAACTGCTCCGTAACCAGCCTGTTCAGGGTATTAGCTAGAGTACTGACAACAACCTCCACACCACTCAAGCCAGCCGTGAAGCATCTGTATGTCCAGCAAGCGCACGAGAGGCAGGTCATTTCACACTGAATCATCACGCACGTTACACAAGGCTCTCTGCAGCAGAGTGGCATTAGCAATTCAATAGTGCCCCTGTGTCCTTCACAAACACTTCCACTGGAGGATTAACGCAGTTTGGGAACGAATTTAGTGAGCTACTTCCACCACTGTATGGGATTGCTGGTGATGTAAAAGGTGGAAAAGGGAAGACTGCACCTGCATTTTTTCTTCTTTATAAAGACACAAAGTGGTGCAGCTCTGAGGGACTTTGCACTATAGTGGACTCTGTTTGAAGCTACATGTGTGCCCCTAAGCCCGAGGCATATTATTCAGGCATTAATCTTCAAAATTCATGAGCAGTATAAAAGGTGACAAGTTCAGAAACACATCCCCTGTAGCGGGATCCAGCGACGCTGTTCCTGGGAGAATATTTTGGTGATGTTAACATGGAAATTCTGGAGCACTCTGAGACCGAAATCAACCATTTCACTACTCAGTTCAACAACTACACAAATACAAGTCATGTCCATGCATTGTTTCCGAGGTATTGTGACTTATTTGCTTAAAATCTTTTCCACACCAAGGTTAAAAGTTTAATGTGACCGAAATTTGGCAGACATCTTCTTTTGAGACTCCACGTCTATTATGGCCACTTTGCCAATCATTTGTGTCCTACCGTGTTCAAAAAGGCACGCTGTGCTTGGACCCTGATGATCGCTAATTGTGATGAAGTTGTATATGGTCTATATACGGCTATGAGAGTCAACAGAAATCCAAGAAATCCATTTCAAACAAAAACGAAGTGGTAGCTGATTTTCTTGGTCGCAAACCATGTTAACGTATGCGTATTAACCTTTTTTGCCAACTCTTATTACATAAAAAATTTCGAACATGCAAAACATCACAAAACGTGCCTCTTTTGACTTTTCGGCAATGTTATTTTAGTTCTGATTGGTCCACAAAAATAAGCACTAGTTTGATCACCTGAGCCAACAATATGTGACTGAAGTACCCTTAAGCAAGGCACCTAACCCCCAACTGCTGTGGATAGGGTTGCCCACCGCTCCAGGCAAGTGTGCTCACTGCCCCCTAGTGTGTGTCTGCCAATGCCAATAAAATACATGCACATCTCTAAAATGCAGAGCTTGGGACTAGATCCACCTGGACCAGCATTACAGAGAAATGTAATATTTATTACAGATGTTACACATGCAGTAAAATGAATAAAATATTCCTTCTGCTCTTCTGGAGTACAATAAACACATCAGAAAACACTGGTTTGAAATATCAGTCAAATGCAAGCAACAAATATCTGTTGATACCACATGATTCTGATATGATTATGCATCCCTACTAAATAGCGGAGGCCTACTCTTGCTGGCCGGTTGTCATAATCTGGATGATAGAAACAGAACTGTAACATGGGCTGATTAATAAATATCTAGACTCATGATAAATGCCTCAGTGGGCTACACATATTTCTATAGTTATACTGGGAGCAATGATTTCAGAGAAGACCTGCATGTTACTTGCTGAATGCTATTACAAGTGAGGAGGCAAAGACATTTGAGTGAAATACTCAAAACTACTGAGCAGTAAAAGAAGAGGAGAGGTGAAAATGTGATGGGGGCAGTTCACTGTAGCAACTAACTTCAATAACATTAGAGGTTTCTAGCTATTATCATTATAGCCAGACATATAGTGAAACATGGTGAATTAGCTAGCACTAGCTGGTGTTAACAGTGGCATTAGACCAGCTGTTGCAGAAGCTGAATTTGATACAGAATGTGATTCTTTTACTTGCAAAATGGTCAACTATCTCCTGTGACTAAAGCCAGCTGTCATGATTGGCTCCTCCCACTCCATGTGCTTTTTGTTTTGATCTTCCATGTGCATTTGTTTTGGTCCAGCCCCCTTGTTTAGTGACTCCACCCCTGATTGTCATCACCTGTTTTCCGCCTGTCCCTCATTATCCCTGTGTTTTATAAGCCCTGTGTTTGCCCTTTGTTTTCGTTGGTCTTTGTGTTGGATGTTCTGTACCGTTTGGACTATGACCCTGGATTTGCCCCTAATAAATCTCGCTTATCTCTGCATATGCGTCCGCGTCCTCGCTCCCCGTTACACCAGCTGCCAAACATCCAGAGTTATTGCTGTACTATGTGTATAAAGTTGTGTCAACAAAAACATGAGACTAAAACGCTTCCTAACTCAAAGATCCTGTTTCCTACATTTCTGTTATGCTTTTTCCCCCCTGAGCTCTCCTTACAACATTTTTTAACCTCTTTCTAACCTTCAGATTTACACAGGCTCTTTTCACAATCGTTCGACTCCAAATTCATTGTGCTACTACTCCACGCCTTCTTAAACCAAAATTACACCCTTGGTTACAAATTCATTTGTAACTACTTTGAAAGTAATAGGTAAGTTAAATGGGTAACATAGATATGAGATTCGGCAGCATGCTGGCGTGGTGGGTAGCGCTGTTGTCTTACAGCAAGGAGGGCCTGGATTCGAGTCCCCAGCCGGGTGACCAGGGTCTTTTCTGTGTGCGTGTTCTCCCCATGTCTCCGTGGGTTTCTTCCGGGTTCTCCGGTTTCTTCCCACAGTCCAAAGACATGCAGTCAGGCCGTTTGGACATGCTACATTGCCGCGTGGTGTGAGTGGATGTGTATGTCTGTCTGTCTGCCCTGTGATGGACTGGCCACCTGTTCAGGGTGTATCCTGCCTTTCGCCCAATGGCAGCTGGGATAGGCTCCAGCGACCCAGAAGGAGAAGCGGCTTAGAAGATGTGTGTGTGTGACATGAGATTCAAGTGGTAAAAAAGAGGATGAGGATGTTTCGGTTGTAGGTGAAAGGGCACAAACCTGATTATTACAAACTGATCTGAATATTTATTACGTATATTATATCAGTTATTCGCGATAACACTGACCTCGAGTGCTCTGCTTTTATACAGCAGTTAAATAAAGTAAGAAAGTAATAAACTGGGCCATGAACCGCCAAATGATACGTCCTTAACAAGCAGCTTGATGCTACATCAGAGTAACGAACTCCGCTCACTCGCTGCACAGCTGGCAGTTCGTTCTCCAGCTCCACACAGACCAACACATTAAACTCGTTTCACATTCAGTTCTTTCCTTGTCCGCTTGTTTGCTTCTATTTCTATTCTTACTCAGGGCAATGAGTTTATTTCTTGGTTCATTATATGATTTATACTTTCGATGCACTAATTCTTGTGCTTGAGCGTCTCCTACAGCTGTTAAAGGCGTTGCTTAGCATTGGCGTCTCAACGTAGTGATACACAGTTTGTGAAAAAAAACATAACGGCACGGTTAGAACGCTTCTCGACCAATCAGCTTGCGTGACTGGAACTAACTGTTGTATAATAAGTAATAAACGTCCCACATCCTTCATTTTTCTTGCAGCATATAAGGTCCACTTATTACATTTGTGTGGTCTCATGTACTGAAAACAGTCATAATTCATTAATACATGACCATAATCCAACCTCTCTTTATCCCTTACAATTTGGTTCCTGTGCCTTTAAGACTAAAATATGTAAATGAGTTCTGTTCTGACCGGCTGTCCTGAATTGTGCTTGATTCGAAAAACAGTCCAGGCTGAAACGACCCTTATAAATTCACTGTATATGGGCGGGGCTAAACTGCTGTAGACTGAATATGTAGATGTGTATAGAAATAGACGTGGGCAATATAACAATATTTTATCATTATCCTTAGAAATTTTGTTATTGTGATGCATGATATGCTTTTCTGAGCATCTCGTGGCTTTGGTCCATATATGAAGAACACCGACTGAGGGCATTAATTGGTCTGTTTAATTGGATTTGGTGCAGTGTAGTATGTAAACGTTGGGTAAATACAACTGTGCCCGCAGTTTTTGATAGCTACTTTTAAACGTGGCACTACTAGCACTGCGTCTATCAAAGTATTGTGGTATCGTGTATAAAAAGTCATGAAGTATTAGGACATGATCTTTCTGATACATTTCCAATGCACTGGATTTAATGACATCATGTAAACAGAAAAATCTAAACAGGTTGTTTTGGCAGCTTTGTGTGGATTATGTGGACTGAGGAGTCAATGGTACGTTTCAAAACATCGGAAAAAAGTTCAGTTTTTACAGGACACAGCAAATAAGACAGCTAATCGGGCAACTTGGACAGTTTAGACTTGTGCTTCAATAGCTGTATACATTGGAGAAAAAAAGACAAACTGTTAATTGCAATTATTTACATGACAGTTCAGCTAAAATGTCACGTGACAGGCCGAGCTGTATATCGTTTCATGCTCAGTCAAACTACAACCACATTACGCTGCACTACAGTGTGCGTTCCCTGTCTGGAGTCTTGAGGTGTGATTTTTTGTGTCAGTAACACAGATCACTGTGCACAGACATCAGCAACAAGCACTCCATCTTTACCATGACATGACAGGAGGAGGAGACACAACACCCTGAAGAAGCCTAATGCTCTACACACACTGTGCATTTGTGATGTGTGGCTTTGTGACGAGGACCGATAATTATTACCACTCTTCAGTGTCTCTGGTTCTCTTACCATCTGTTTTCTTGTTCTTTGTTTTTTTTCAGAGCTACACGCCATTTTCTTTCTGCTCTCACAGTTTGGGCTTTATGAGCTGCATTCCTATTTAAAACTCTGAAAGCACATTTCATGCAAAGCTGGAAATTTTAAGCACTTTTGGAGTCAAACAGCTAAATCTCATTAATGGTAAATTGTGTAAATGAGGCATATAATGATTAAAAAAAGAAACACCGTTAATGACCCGTCATTCCTGGGACGAATATCCTAATGTTTAAGCCTACAGGGTGACTGATGGACTAAAAAAAAAGAAAACCACAGATGACAAATAACTGCATTGTAATTAATTTTAAGGAATTGCAAATATGATAGCCTGCTGTTAAAGATATTCAGTTCCGCTACACAGTCAGTCTGTCTTGAGGCAACACATCCCTGCAAGAGGGTCAGTAAGATGCTACAAATGTACTCCAGCTATAAATAGCCCATTCTACACCGTCCCTTTAAATCACATCAGTTTGCGTTAATTGACAGTAACTGATTGCTCAGAAGCTCCTGATACAGCGAATAGATTTTACACCCTCCATGTCCACTTTAAAACATAATATAGCATGACTTTATTATAGGCCTGGGTCGCTTCAACATATGTTAAGTATAACATGTCTATCCTAAACAAACCAACTGGCTTGGGAATCCAGTTGTGGTTTGGGTTCCTAAACAAGCCATTATATGGTCTAATTGCAAACCCATTAAAAAGTAGTCAGGATCAGCTGGACTCATAATACATGGTACACACTGTAAATAAAGCATAAATAGATATTTGAGGTTTGAACTGATGTATTATATTGCATTTGTTTAACAAACCTTACATTCTGCTTTGTGCTGTTGAATAAAAACAGTTGAACTGCTTATTGCAATTATTTTGGGTTGAACTCAGAAACTGACTTTGCATGTTTTATATATATATATATATATATATATATATATATATACACACACACACACACACACACACACACACACACTAACTGGCCCCTTTATTAGGTACGAATTATGTTCAATTGCTTGTTAACGCAAATAACTAATCAGCCAATCACACGGCCGCAACTCAATGCATTTAGTCATGTAGAGGTGGTCAAGACAACTGGCTGAAGTGCAGACCGGGCATCAGAATGGGGGAAGATAGGGGATTTAAGTGACTTTGAACGTGGCGTGGTTGTTGGTGCCAGACGGGCTGGTCTGAGTATTTCAGAAACTGCTGATCTGCTGGGATTTTCACGCATAACCATCTCTAGGGTTTACAGAGAACGGTCCGAAAAAGAGGAAATATCCAGTGAGCAGTCAGTTGTGTGGACGAAAATGCCTTGTTGATTTGAGAGGTCAGAGGAGAATGGGCAGCAGTAACTCAACCACTTCTTACAACCAAGGAATGCAGAACACCATCTCTGAACGGCAGCAGAAGACCACACCCGGTGCCACTCCTGTCAGCTAAGATGAGGAAACTGAGACTACAATTCACACAGGCTCACTGAAATTGGACAAGAGAAGACTGGAAAAATGTTGCCTGGTCTGACGAGTCTCGATTTCAGCTGCGACATTCAGATGGTGGAGTCAGAATTTGGCATAAACAGCATGAAAGCATGGATCCATCCTGCGTTGTATCACCGGTTCAGGCTGGTGGTGGTGGTGTAATGGTGTGGGGGGTATTTTCTTGGCACACTTTGGGCCCCTTAGTACCAGTTAAGCATCATTTAAATGCCCTAACCCTACCTCCGTATTGTTGCTGACCATGTCCATCCCTTTATGACCACAGTGTACCCATCTTCTGATGGCCACTTCCAGCAGGATAATGCACCATGTCACAAAGCTCATATCATCTCAAACTGGTTTCTTGAACATGACAATGAGTTCACTGTACTCCAGTGGCCTCCACATTCACCAGATCTCAATCCAATAGAGCATCTTTGGGATGTGGTGGAACGGGAGATTCACATCATAGATGTGCAGCTGATAAATCTGCACCAACTGTGTGATGCTATCATGTCAATCTGGACCAAAAATATCTGAGGAATGTTTCCAAAACCTTGTTGAAAGTATATCATGAAGAAGTAAGGCTGTTCCGAAGGCAAAAGGGGGTCCAAGCTTTTATTAGCAAGGTGTACCTAATAAAGTGGTTGGTGAGTGAGTGTGTGTGTATATATATATATATATATATATATATATGATATTAGATATGCATATAGATGGTTCTTCCATGGTTTTTTAGCAAAGAGAATGGATCACTTCAAGCATAAAAGATGGTTCTTTGCATGGTGAAAAGGTTCTTCAGATTGACAGAGAATGTACTGTATATGGTTCTACGTAGAACCATTTTCAAAAATGTACAACACGTTCTCTGTCAGTCTGAAGAACCACTTCACCACACAACGAACCATTTAAGCAGGTTATATAGAACCATCGCTTTTACAAAAGAACCCTAGAAGAACCACTGTTTAATAGTGTGGCTTCATTTTAAAGAATCTAATTGGTTTGAAACCTCAAAAGTGGCCTGGGACACTTTCACCCACGTTGTAACACATTATGGACTAGTTTGGTTGAGAGCCACAAAGGTAGCTTGAGTCACTCATACTAATGTAATAACAAGCAAACCAATAAGCTAAACAGAGATGCAGCGAGTGACTGCTCCCATTATTAAGATGAATTGCAGCCTTGTGTCACCAGGTTATTCTAAGCACACAGATTAACCAGAACCGCGGAGGCTGAGCAGATCTGGATAAATGTGATCTCGCTGATCCAGTGGAGATCGCCAGTTAAGAAACCGGGGGCTCCAACAACGGAAAGGTCCGGTTGCTTTACTTCTAACTTGAGAATGAACCTCGTGTCTCGACTCAAACTGAGCGTGATATGAGCGCATCGCCGGTTATCTACCCCTACTGCTTTATTTAGCACACAAAACTGAGCATGAATCGATATTTTCCAACTTGTTTGACTAGGTCATGAGAAAAGGTGCTGAAAGTAAGTTAACGCCCTTACCTTCAGCTAACGGCTCCAACGGTCACCCTCGCGCCTCTGACAGTTTCCACAGAGCGTTTCGGGTAAACAGTATCAAGCCAATTTTCATCTCTACTTTTTCAGTTTTTGGTTTTCTAGATCTTTTAACGCGACATCCACAGCCATGACCTCGGTTCCGAGGCGTCCAAACCTGCTGCGAGTGAGCGGAAACCCCGGCAGAGACGATTCAACCTGCTCTCTCCCGCGTTGTGATCTTTTTTTATCCCCCTCTCCATCCACCCGTATTCCGACAAGCCCCGCCTCCTGCGCTCGGATTGGCTCGTAGTATCGCTCCTCATGTGCTGAAACGCGTTCTGATTGGCTAGTGGCATCCCGCCACCCGCGCTGAAACTGGTTTGTAGTTCATATTCACGAGTCCTCCACCGCAGACCGCTGATTGGAGGCACTGCCCGTGAGTATGAAATAATAGCCAATCCTAGCACTGGAGGGGCGTGGCCTTTCTGGCTAAATTTTCTGAAAATTAACGGTTCTCCTATCGTCTTTTGTGCCATCGCGGTTGAAGCGGCCTCGACAGCCAATAGGAACGCAAGGACGGCTTGTTTTCACCAATGAAATGGAAAGAGGGGGGCAGCGTTCTATTGCCATAGCAATGATGTAATGGTCCACTTTTCTCACGGAGCCCTCAGCTCTACCGTCCCTGCGGCAGTACGAGGACGAGGAGAAGGGGGGCGAACCTGAGAGAAGGGGGGAAAATAACCGATTTCATCACCAATAGCTCATACACCGTGCAGTGATCCATCTTTAAACTGAAATACGAGACGTTGATGAGCCGTTTCTGATTCCCAAAAGCGTATGAGCTAACCAGTGATGGGAAAACATTATATCAAACACCAGGAGAAGATAAACCTCTACCTTTTAGGGGCTTATCATCTTAAGTGGGCAAAAGATAACGTTTCACGTGTTTGGAGTAGTTGCTTGTTTACTTCAACTACCCTAGGGATGTTTTCTACTACACAAAGTACCAGAATATTTCATTGGCAGAAAGATGGAATTGAGCTTGTCCATTGGCTATCAGGTCAGTACCAAGGGTTCCAGCTTCATGGTTTTGTGGTGCCTGTTCAAGATCAATCCCAATGGCACTCTCAATAGTGCTCGAGATTGTTCTACTCTGCCTTTGGAAATAATTGCAGTTCCAAGTAAAGATAAAGCCATAACAATGCTTTACCAATCAGTGCGCCAGAATGTAAAACTAGAATGAGGTCGTTGTGTTTACCGATATTAAGGAAGGCACAGCTGATACGCAAGTTGTTGTGCTTTACTGAAGGGCTGTAGTAGGCCACAGCCACGCCAGCCAGTGTTTTACACTAGCATATCGCTGTTGTCGGAAAAAAACCTTTTATCTCCAGTTTTGTTGTTTTTCAGTTTTCGACATCATCTGAAAATGCATGCTGCTTTTTACATTGTGTGCAAATTTCATGATGAATGGACCAAAAGAAACAGCCCAAAATGACTTGGAAAGACGTCTGGTTCCATTGACTTGCATTAAAAGTAAAGCAGGTTTTTTCCTTCTCCTGTAAAGTTGCCATTTTGGAGATACAAGGTTTTCTTCAGACAACAGCGATATGATTCAGACATTAGTGGCTGCCTTCCTGCCTCAGAATGCTGTATGAGTAGGCAGCGTTTATTATGTTTCAGACACAGCCTGCCTCAGTACTTCCTAGTCTATAGAAAACACAGCTAAGGCAAGCCTCACCTTCAGAACAAGAGAACTCGTTCAAAAACCCAACGGATAAGTGCTTCAGAACAACTACCCAAAAATGAACACGCACACATTATTGAACAGGCTTCAATATGTTGATGTGCCAATTCATACAGTTCATTACGGTGGCATAAGCTAGAAAGCTATGCCAGCATTATTGGCATTTATGCTCGTCTCCACTGAATAAGCGCTTTGGTCATAGTTTCACACCCGAGGGAGAAAAAGATAGGATCTTTCTTTGGTTCTGCACTTGATTCTGTGTAATTGACGTCTTTGTGAGTGTGTGTGGGTGTAACTTTAGGTGGCTAGCTTGTTGCTAATAATACTCACTTTTATGGAGGCGGTCGTGTTTTTCCCACTTTGTAGCTCAAACATGCCGCTCTGAGCTTAACCTTCCCACCTCCAAGCCAAGTCGAACGCTGCAACAGAATATCTTATATTGTTTCGTGTATCACCTGCAGCAGCAGCTAATAAGCAAGCAAGGTGGATAATTAGCTAAACTAGACACTTTAAACTTGTGCGAATACAGTGGCATGAAAAGTCGTAACTGCAGTTATTGTGGAGATTCAAAGAGGAACATGAACTCGAACTATAACCCTGTTCTGCTGGTTCCTGTCGTGGGAAACATCCTAAAGGTGTTCAAAGTTGGAACTGGGATGTCAATTCTAATATTAATAGCCAATTAATATGGCTCTGGGTCAACAGGCCTACTCTTTGTACAGCCTTTCCTTTCTGTGGTTTATTCACTGCTGGAGATTCTTTGATCTTCTCTACAGTTTAGCTTTAGAACTGGTTGCTTCTTCAGATGAATAAATTTCAGCCCTACAGGGTCACAGCACTGAGCTGCACATGGTGCTTACTTACTTGTGTGCTTCTTTAATCAGGACCTACACACTTAAAATAGATGGTTCTTCAGGGGTTCATTGGTAAAGAAAATGGTTCTATATAGAACCATGAACACACAAAGAACTCTTTGCATGATTAAAGTGTTCCTTGGATCGTTAAATGGTTCTTTGTCAAATTGATGGATCATGTGCTATAAATGGTTCTATATAGAACCTTTTTGAAAAGGGCACCAAAAAAAGCTCTTCTATCATTACGATGTTAAGCGTGTAATAATAGAAGAACCCTTTTTGGTGCACTTTCTCCAACACTTTGAAGAACGATTTTGTGATGCAAAGAACCCTTTACTCATGCAAAGGGTTCTTTGAGTGTTCATGGTTCTATATAGATTGATTTTTAATTTTTTTTACATTAAGGTCCAAATGTTAAGATAGATAGGAAATTAACTGACTAGCATTATTTAGTGCCATTTTGAGTTTCTTTGCATCTTAGCACATTTGACATAAAGTAAAGAAATCAACATCAAAGACTATTTTAATCCTGCACGAGGACCTCAGTGCAGAGAGCTGAACAACATTATCCTGCAGCCTAATTCTGGGTGTTATAGTGCCTTTTGGCAGTGGGGCAGGGATGAGGTGCCTCATGTCCACAACCACAAGTTTGAATAAAACTAAATGGCCCAGCAGACCTGCAGGGTCTGTACTGCTTAGTATGGATTTTACAGCAGCAGATATGGCAAGAAAAAGCTGTGCTGCTCCAACAGTGAGTTCCCTGCACAGGGACAAGTACCTGGAGCTTTGATTTTTTGGCAGTGTACCATTGCCTGCCTGTAAGACCACTGAGAGCGTGCTTAATAAGGCCTTTCAGAAGGTGAATCAGTGGACATCTAACACCATATTACCTAATGACAAACCTGCCTGCCTATCTATCTATCTATCTATCTATCTATCTATCTATCTATCTATCTATCTATCTATCTATCTATCTATCTACTGTGTCTATCTGCATGTCTGGTTTTTCTGAGGTAAAACGTTAGGTCAGTGTGTAATTTATGAAAACTAAAATATGAACGTATTATAAAGATTTTGAAAAGATTATGAAAAACTGGCTATTTGATTTGCAGCCTTGTCAATTTGCCACATAGATCCTGAAATCTTGAAATGATATCACTATACACAATCTGTTTACCATAAATAAGGACCAATACAATTAAAAGTCATAAATTCGTGATTGGCTATATGCTGGATCATCATAAAGATTAATGCTCCACATGTAACCAAAGCTGCTTATTGTTAAAAAACAATGTCCCATAGGGCCCAAAACTGGTCAGATGTCGCTGTTTCTGTCTGGACCGCTTATTTCCGTCCATCACATTGTGTGTCATTCCAATGACATCAGCCTTATTTGGGACAGGTTGATGGTGTGATCATCAGTGCACGTGAGCAATGCTTTCCACCTAAGAGACCTGTACAGGCAGGTGTAATAAGGGCATTACTGTAATAAAAGAATTAGAGTGGCTATTTTCTCTAAGAGAGGTCCCATGCCTGGTAATATCTGATTTAAGAGGTTCATGTTAATCAATAAGACTATAATCTGCTTTTATGTAATTATATGCTTTTGACCTTTGTTAATCGAAAAGGGAATAAAAAAAGTGTGGCCTGCCACTTGTCCAGATGAAGATGTGTCATCTGATGACGTACTGTGGTCATGCACTTTAATGCACATGAAGTGTGGTTCAGAAGAAGTGGAGGAGGCAGAGTCTTATAGTATTCTTCATAAAGGATTTTCATAGGAGAATTCACTGTTAGTGCAATTTGGGCCAGCACTAGGCTTGAACTGTGTCCAGGAAAGCAGTCCTCCGAGACTGTGGTAATTATGCCTTGTAATTATATCACAAAAACAGTCAACTCAATTAAGAGCAGTATATAGAGCAATGGCATGCAAATTGTAATCAGTGCCGCCCCTCACTGCGACCTGTGGCTATCTTCCCACCCCGCAACCCTCCATCAAAAACAATCACATCCCTTGAAATCCAGGATTAAAGCCGGATTAGACAGGCAAATATTAATTCCCGCAGGGTGTGGGCACAGGACCAGGTCGAGACGCTAGAGTCTGGTCGACTCTCACCCAGCCCAGAGGATTTCCATGATAAATAGCAGGGATGGGTGCAGTTTGTACCACTAACGCTATTTTTTTTCTATCTGTGTTTTGCAGCTTTACTCTCCTGGTGAGAAGATAACGATAATCTCTCAAATGTTATTGTTATCAGCTTTCTTCCCCTTTGTGCAGGGGTAACAGGCCGTGTGCTGTAGCGTGACGTGATTTTCAGGGCGGTGTTGTTCTGTTGTCATTGTGGGTTATGTAGATGTAATGGATCGGATGTATTGATCGTGCATTAGGGGAAAAAGCCCTGAGTCAGCAGAGCAGCACAGAAAAAGATGAGGTGTTCATGCACTTAATCAAACCTCCTTTTACCCTTTTGTCCCCATACAACAAATAAATATTCTACCCAGCATCCCAGAACAAGAGTAATAGGACGTCTCTGTTAATATATCTGTGATTAGTATATGTGAATGGTATAAACTGATTCTGGATCAAAAATGATAACCGATTAAAGAGGACAACATGCCTTATTTGCAGCACTGTGCAAAAGTCAGAGACCATCCTTTGTTTTTTTTTTTTTTTTTTTTTTCAGTCAACTTCATTTTTTGGTGACTGGAATAAAGGAGAAAACGCTTAACATACTATTAAACTAAACATATCAGATTTTTCAGTATTTACCATGTACACATTTTGTCTTAATTACAGCTTCCAATTGTTCAGGAGACTTGCTTTCAGTTCTTCAAATAGATCTGCTGGGATGTTTATCCACACCTCCAAAAGTTCAGTCTCAGAAGTTGGCTGCTTTTTTCACTTCTGGCAATGCAATAATTGCAAATTTATACTCAACAGTTCATAAAACTGTACTCCTATCAGACATTTCAGATGTTCCAGAGCAAATGTTCTTCTTTGGGTGTTGGGGTGTCCCCGTTCGCCTGCCCTTTGGACCAGTTTGATCACCATGGAGCCACCTGTAAGTCTCATTTCTTCTCCTGCTGTGCAAGAAAGCCTCGCCTCCATGCCACCCACCGTCCTGATGAGGCTGGTGCCTGTGCAAGCTGTTCCAAAATTTGCTTTGATCAGGTGTTCATGCTCCCTGCTCTCTGGACCAGTTCCGCCATTAGCATGGCCATTCACCCTCCTGCTGTGCAGAAAGTCTCACCACTCACCCTCCTGATGAGTTTAGTACCTGCACTGACCCTAACTAGAACTATTCAATCTGAGACAGTGTTCACCTGCCTCACACTATCCCTACACACTTCTAACAGTAGTCACTGTGTTTATCAGTGTATTTATCTTTGACACTCTGATCTCACTCTTTTCCTTTCATTATTGTATTGTATACTCTGTCACTCGTTATTTATATTGCTGCTGCTGTGTTATCGTTTTGCCCTCTGGTGTCGATTAAGGAAGGATTGGTTCCCCTTTTGAACCCTGGTTTCTCTCGAGTTTTCTTCCTCTTGCTCTCAGGGAGTTTTTGTTTGCCGCTGTGACCCTTGGCTTGCTCACTCTGGGCTTGGATGCAGGAGGTCAATGCTATACAAATAAATTTGAATTAAAAATAGTTTTTGAAGAGTAAAATATTGTCAGTGAGAGCTTTGGGAACAGCTTTTGTTAGGAGGACACAGCCTTAACCCACTGGTTTTAAGACTGGATGGACGCTAGAGTCAATCCTGTACATGGCCAGGGCCTGCTGGCAGGCCCAAAGTTTTATTACACACTTCTATAACCTAAGAATAGCTCAGCAAGTTTGCATTGACATCCCTGTAGTTACTGAATAATAAGCCTTAGTATGTCATAAGCCTGGGGTTTTTAAGGGGTTAAAGCAGCAGTAAAGTGCACAAAAGTAAAGACTAGACAAATTAAACATAGATGGATTATTATACTACATTATACTGATGGAGGCTTGTGTAATTTTCTGTTAAATGTCTTCCTTCTTTTGTCTCAAAATGATTAACCTGTACTTAATGGCTGTTTTGACTGGAAATTAAATAAACAAAAAGCTGGTCTCTGTCTTTTGTACACTACTGCATATGACATCAGCCTGAGTGAGTAGTTAAGTGCGGGTGGATGAGGTGTCCATGAGCTCAACTTACTCCCCCTACTTAACCTCCACACATACAAACGGATTAAATAAACAGGCCTCTCTGAGACTGCTCTGAGTCATAGCGAGGGATGCCATCCTGGAGGCTAATACACTCGGATGAGCAAATCCCTCACCAACAATAGAGCTCGCACACTATTACAGAAGAAAGCATATTCAAACATCAGCTACTGGGTACTCGTCTTATTGCTACATTGTTCAGGTTCCCTCAGCTCACAAACTGCACTTCTACTACAGCCAATGCATGTGTCAGCATCTGCCTCCATATACTAAATATACATTAAAAAGACAGCACTCCTGGCATGTGTTTTGGTAGATGGGTAATGCTGTTGCCACACAGCAAGAAGAACCTAGATTCGATTCCCTGTCTGTATGGGTTTCCTCCTACAGTCTAAAGACATGCAGGCAGGCCAACTGGAGACACTAAATTGCCCCTAGGTGGGAATGTACACTACATTGCTAAAAGTATTTGCTCGTCTACCTTCACACACATATGAACTTGAGTGACATCCCATTCTTAATCCATAGGGTTTAATATGATGTCAGCCCACCCTTTGCAGCTAAAACAGCTTCAACTCTTCTGGGAAGGCTTTCCACAAGGTTTAGGAGTGTGTTTATGGGAATTTTTGACCATTTTTTCAGAAACACATTTGTGAGGTCAGACACTGATGTTGGACGAGAAGGTCTGACTCATAGTCTCCGCTCTAATTCATCCCAAAGGTGTTCTATCAGGTTGAGGTCAGGACTCTGTTCAGGCCAGTCAAATTCTTCCACAACAAACTCGCTCATCCATGTCTTTATGGACCTGTTTTGTGCACTGGTGGTCAGTCATGTTAGAACAGGAAGGGGCCGTCCCCAAACTGTTCCCACAAAGTTGGGTGCATGAAATTGTCCAAAATCGTAAAGCTTCAGAGTTCCTTTCACTGGAACTAAAAGGCCGAGCCCAACTCCTGAAAAACAACCCCACACCATAATCTCCCCTCCACCAAACTTTACATTTGGCAGTCAGACAAGCACCGTTCTCCTGGCAACCGCCAAACCCAGACTCGTCCATCGGATTGCCAGACAGAGAAGTGTGATTCGTCGAACACGTCTCCACTGTTCTAGAGTCCAGTGGTGGCGCTTTACACCACTGCATTCAACGCATTGCGCTTGGTGATGTAAGGCTTGGGTGCTGCTGCTCGGCCATGGAAACCCATTCCATGAAACTATCTATGCTGTTCTCGAGCTAATCTGAAGGTCACATGAAGTTTGGAGGTCTGTAGTGACTGACTCTGCAGAAAGTTGGTGACCTCTGTGCACTATGCCCCTCAGTATCCGCTGACCCCGCTCTGTCATTTTACATCGGTGATCACTTTGTGGCCGTGTTGCTGTCGTTCCCAATCATTTCCACTTTCTTATAATACCACTGACAGTTGGCTGTGGAATAGTTAGTAGCGAGGAAATTTCACGACTGGACTTAATGCATTGGTGGATCCTGTCATGGTACCACGCTGGGAATTCACTGAGCTCCTGAGAGCGACCCATTCTTTCATTAATGTTTATAGAAGCAATCTGCAGGCCTAGGGGCTTGGTTTTACACACCTGTGGCCATGGAAGTGACTGGAACACCAGAATTCAATGATTTGGATGGGTGAGTGAATACTTTTGGAAATATAGTGTATATGTCTGTGTGTCTGCCCTGTGAAGGACTGGTGACTTATCCAGGGTATTTCCTGTCTTCCACCCAACGAGCACCGGGATAGGCTCCAGCGCCTGAGTATAAGCAGCTTAGATTGTGTGTGTGTGTGTGTGTGTGTGTGTGTGGGTGTATTAATGTTGAAAAAAATAATCATAATAAATCTTTACATGTTTCCTTACATATATGGCACTTTTCATTCTAGTTAGAAAATACTAAAGTGCTTTATACAAGAATGTAAGTACAAACCCATTTCTAAAAAAATTGGGAAGCTGTGCAAAATGTAAATAAAAATAAAATGCAATGAAAAGTTATTTGGCTTTTTACGTTGAGAAACCTTATTCTTGAACTGTTGCACTATGTGACTATGCAGTTCTTCCTCTTGTTCTTAAGGTGTTTTCCCTTTAGAGCCTGGGTTCCTTTCAGTGGTTCTTCCTCACACTTGAGTTTTCCTGCCATAGTCATCCTGGGGGGCACTCATTACAGAGGTGAACATTTGTTTATGGAAAGCCTTTTTTGGACAATGTCTGTTTGAAAAGCGCTATTAAAAAGCACTATATCTTTTTTTCCATTTAATAACACTTTCCTAAAGCTTTTGTTACATTTATTAGATAAGGAATAAGGATAAGGTGATGTAACATGATGCAAAAAAATCTAAGAATACTTGGACTGTTTGGGTCACAAACTACCATTTTGAGCAACCTATGAAGAGGTATAAGCTTCATACTTCAGTCACCTTTTGTTTTTTATTCTGATGAAACAGTAATGTTTTTCCATAGCAATGTGAATTGCATTCTAAATGTGCGCACATGCTCACTCAGAAACTATCAAACCAACAATAAAGGCAGCATGGAGCTTGTTTAATACAGTGGTAGGAAAAACGGCAGCACACAGTAAGCTCCAATTCCACATACTGATCCATGTTACCTTGACCATTGGTGATCAACAGCTACCCTGCAGCCAGATTTAAAAGGGTAAAAGTCTCTGAATGTATCACCAATGACAGCTTAGATAAGACAGGGTCAAAATGTCCTATCTTGCTGTAGCAAAACAGGACAGAGAGATCAGCAGTGAGAGAGATCAGCAGCAGTCTCTCTGGTTATGAAGCATCGCTGCAGCCATAACTCCTAATGACTGTCACAGCGCCACGGGTCGCCTGCCCATGCTGGCTCATTAGGGCATGACATTGATAAATAGGTCGTTGGGATTCAGTGTACGCTAAAGGACAAAGCAGCAGAGGAGCTACTGCGCACTATGAATACACACCACTGGAGGAGAGAGAGAGAAAAAAGAAAGAGAAGCAGGTAGAAAGGACAGCGGAAAGAGGAAAAAAAATAAGAAGGAGGCAAAGCGAGAAAGGGGCAAGCAGCAGGATGCTGGTTCATGTTGGCTACCAAACCTTCTATGCAGAGCCAGATGCGAGCACCACTCTATTTTGAGAAATAGGTTCAATTATGAATATTTCAACATGAGATCCAATGCGCAACAGAAAAGTCTCAGCCTAGCATCTCTCCTCCATCCCTTATTCCTTCTCTCACTCTCCGGGAAAGGTCAGAGCCACTATCTCCACAGACCAGGAGCGCTTTACCTTATACAGACTGGACACCACAGTAAAGGAGACTGACATTAATTAACTCTACCTTTGCAGGCCTTTCCTGACCTGTTTGAAAGCGATGAGTCTAATTATAAGAGGAAGGACAACCAGCGCTCATTAGATGAGGTTTTACACCGATAGGCTGATTAACAGGATTTCCTCATGGACTTAAAATCTCACCATATACAGAGAAAGCCCCTCTGCCTTGACCTCAATTCTTAACATCAGGGTAAAGATTGCAATCCAAAGATTACAGGCTTTCTTAATAACACATCACTGCAGGCACCAGATCAAGAACATCTCAATATTATAAAAGATCAAGCAGGGTGCAACAGTCAACACAACTTATCTATTCAATATTCTCACTATATTTACAATATCTAAATGATAAAAAAGGATCACTGTATGAGAAGTGCAAAGCATGAGGGCTGGAACTGGGTGCAACTTTGACCATGTGTGGATTTAGTTGAACGAGCTGGTGTGGGTTTAGTCGAACATGCTTGTGTGGGTTTAGTTAAACGTGCTGGTGTGGGTTTAGTTGAATGTGCTGGTGTGGGTTTAGTTGAACGTGCTGGTGTGGGTTTAGTTGAACGTGCTGGTGTGGGTTTAGTTGAACGTGCTGGTGTGGGTTTAGTTGAACGTGCTGGTCTGGGTTTAGTTGAACGTGCTGGTCTGGGTTTAGTTGAACGTGCTGGTGTGGGTTTAGTTCAACGTGCTGGTGTGGGTTTAGTTGAATGTGCTGGTGTGGGTTTAGTTGAATGTGCTGGTGTGGGTTTAGTTCAACGTGCTGGTGTAGGTTTAGTTCAACGTGCTGGTGTAGGTTTAGTTGAATGTGCTGGTGTGGGTTTAGTTGAATGTGCTGGTGTGGGTTTAGTCGAACATGCTTGTGTGGGTTTAGTCGAACATGCTTGTGTGGGTTTAGTTGAATGTGCTGGTGTGGGTTTAGTTGAATGTGCTGGTGTGGGTTTAGTTGAATGTGCTGGTGTGGGTTTAGTTGAACGTGCTGGTGTGGGTTTAGTTGAACGTGCTGGTGTGGGTTTAGTTGAACGTGCTGGTGTGGGTTTAGTTGAACGTGCTGGTGTGGGTTTAGTTGAACGTGCTGGTCTGGGTTTAGTTGAACGTACTGGTGTGGGTTTAGTTGAATGTGCTGGTGTGGGTTTAGTTCAACGTGCTGGTGTGGGTTTAGTTGAATGTGCTGGTGTGGGTTTAGTTGAATGTGCTGGTGTGGGTTTAGTTCAACGTGCTGGTGTAGGTTTAGTTGAATGTGCTGGTGTGGGTTTAGTTGAATGTGCTGGTGTGAGTTTAGTTGAATGTACTGGTGTGGGTTTAGTTGAATGAGCTGGTGTGGGTTTAGTTGAATGAGCTGGTGTGAGTTTAGTTGAATGAGCTGGTGTGAGTTTAGTTGAATGTACTGGTGTGGGTTTAGTTGAATGTGCTGGTGTGGGTTTAGTTGAATGAGCTGGTGTGAGTTTAGTTGAATGTACTGGTTTGGGTTTAGTTGAATGTGCTGGTGTGGGTTTAGTTGAATGAGCTGGTGTGAGTTTAGTTGAATGTACTGGTTTGGGTTTAGTTGAATGTGCTGGTGTGGGTTTAGTTGAATGTGCTGGTGTGGGTATAGTTCAACGTGCTGGTGTGGGTTTAGTTGAACGTGCTGGTGTGGGTTTAGTTGAACGTGCTGGTGTGGGTTTAGTTGAACGTGCTGGTCTGGGTTTAGTTGAACGTACTGGTGTGGGTTTAGTTGAATGTGCTGGTGTGGGTTTAGTTCAACGTGCTGGTGTGGGTTTAGTTGAATGTGCTGGTGTGGGTTTAGTTGAATGTGCTGGTGTGGGTTTAGTTGAATGTGCTGGTGTGGGTTTAGTTGAATGTGCTGGTGTGAGTTTAGTTGAATGTACTGGTGTGGGTTTAGTTGAATGAGCTGGTGTGGGTTTAGTTGAATGAGCTGGTGTGAGTTTAGTTGAATGAGCTGGTGTGAGTTTAGTTGAATGTACTGGTGTGGGTTTAGTTGAATGTGCTGGTGTGGGTTTAGTTGAATGAGCTGGTGTGAGTTTAGTTGAATGTACTGGTTTGGGTTTAGTTGAATGTGCTGGTGTGGGTTTAGTTGAATGAGCTGGTGTGAGTTTAGTTGAATGTACTGGTTTGGGTTTAGTTGAATGTGCTGGTGTGGGTTTAGTTGAATGTGCTGGTGTGGGTATAGTTCAACGTGCTGGTGTGGGTTTAGTTGAATGTGCTGGTGTGGGTTTAGTTGAATGTGCTGGTGTGAGTTTAGTTGAATGTGCTGGTGTGGGTTTAGTTGAATGTGCTGGTGTGGGTTTAGTTGAATGTGCTGGTGTGGGTTTAGTTGAATGTGCTGGTGTGGGTTTAGTTGAACGTGCTGGTGTGGGTTTAGTTGAACGTGCTGGTGTGGGTTTAGTTGAACGTGCTGGTGTGGGTTTAGTTGAATGTGCTGGTGTGAGTTTAGTTGAACGTGCTGGTGTGGGTTTAGTTGAATGTGCTGGTGTGAGTTTAGTTGAATGTGCTGGTGTGGGTTTAGTTGAATGTACTGGTGTGGGTTTAGTTGAATGTGCTGGTGTGGGTTTAGTTGAATGTGCTGGTGTGGGTTTAGTTGAATGTGCTGGTGTGGGTTTAGTTGAATGTGCTGGTGTGGGTTTAGTTGAATGTGCTGGTGTGGGTTTAGTTCAACGTGCTGGTGTGGGTTTAGTTGAACGTGCTGGTGTGGGTTTAGTTGAACGTGCTGGTGTGGGTTTAGTTGAACGTGCTGGTGTGGGTTTAGTTGAATGTGCTGGTGTGAGTTTAGTTGAACGTGCTGGTGTGGGTTTAGTTGAATGTGCTGGTGTGAGTTTAGTTGAATGTGCTGGTGTGGGTTTAGTTGAATGTACTGGTGTGGGTTTAGTTGAATGTGCTGGTGTGGGTTTAGTTGAATGTGCTGGTGTGGGTTTAGTTGAATGTGCTGGTGTGAGTTTAGTTGAATGTACTGGTGTGGGTTTAGTTGAATGAGCTGGTGTGGGTTTAGTTGAATGAGCTGGTGTGAGTTTAGTTGAATGTACTGGTGTGGGTTTAGTTGAATGTGCTGGTGTGGGTTTAGTTCAACGTGCTGGTGTGGGTTTAGTTGAATGTGCTGGTGTGGGTTTAGTTGAACGTGAACTTTACCATACAACTACAACAGAAGTAGCATATGCTGTACAGTCAAATACACATCTAAGGAAAAACAGCGAAAGCTCTCACAGGTGGGGCTGTAAACACAGAGCTAATAGGGAGTTAATGAGCCGTGTGTAGGATCATCATCAGCAGGCCAGCAGGTTAATGGCAATTAAACCCAAACTGCATCACACTGTCACTGAAGTCCATTCAGCTAAATTACAGATCACTGATCTCTAACACACATTTCTGATGTGCCACCTGGATCACAATCAGCAGCCTTTAGGCATGGGCTATCTTAAGGATTAAAAAATTAGACAACTACAAATAAGATCTGTTGAAAGTAGCATTCTGTATTTTGTAGCTTTTTGCATTAAAGTTGATTTCAAACAACATAAAACGCATATGTTTAGCCTGCTCTTTGTTACTAACAATCAGTGTATTTTTGTACTGAGATGGAAAACAGACTTTTTTCACATCACTCAGAAATGGCAGTGGAAGTGATGGCGTCTTCATCGTTTATTCTGTAAATTCAGTTGCACCTACTTGCTATTTTGGTGACGAAGAATGACTGCACCTGTGCCAGCAGAGGTGGAGTTGTGTGAGGAGTGTGGCATTCAAGATCTGCCAGTGCATTGATATTTCTGAACCCACTGGGGTCCAAAGCTGTGCTGCTGTTGACAACTTCCAAGACCTACTCCTAGAGTAAACACAGTGGCAAAATAGTATTTTCCTGTCATCAGGTACTGGAGCCAAGATGTGTTTCATTTCAAAGCAGCTTTGTGAATGTACACTATTTATATCACTCTACGGCATAAGTAGGCAATTTCACCCAATTACTAGGTAAATACAACAGACTTAATTAGTTTATTTGTGATGATTAGATAAACAATTCTGACTCAGACAGCCAGCACATAATTATGCACTGAACATTATATAATTAACAGAAGCAGTAAAATGTCTAACCAAAGTAAAATCTGATTGGCTAAGCCACAGCAGATTTAAAAATATTCAATATACATACACAAGGCCTCACACACCAACTGAATGCTATATTAATGCACCAGGCTATTAAAAACATTGTGACGCTCATGGAATAATCTTTAATGAATGCGTTTTTTGACAGCTACATCTACTGTGAATGAATTAGAGTGCTTGACCAAGAATATATTTATTACTTTTATTTCAGCTTTTCTTTGTTTATTCTTTTTTTTAATGCTAATCTAACTCTTCATTTTTAATTTGATTATTTAGCTATACTAATTTCTAATTTCATTTTTAATTTAATGATTTTCTCTTTTAAACGGATCGGTTTACTGTCACGAAAACAAAAAAAAACAGAACAAACATTTTGCTGACACACGATTTTACGCCTCGTTTTTGTGCTTGCGTTCTGACCACAATAGGGCCCTTGTTAAAAAAATATCCAAACACTGGGAAATTAATTCTAGAAAGGCTTTAACTACAAAGTAACTCAGTGATTCACATCAAAATTCAACATCCCACACAGTGTAGACTGTCATTTGGTCTGTCGCATGTAAACCTCCCCATTATGAGCAGGCGTTTTTCTCCCCTGTCAAAGCCTGTTTATCTCATAATGGAGAGTTAGTTAAGCTTTGCATATGGAATCCAGCCTTCTGCTGCATCTTCTTTACTGCATAAACATCTCTCTCTGTGTCTCTCTCTTTCAACTGCACCATTCCCTGCAAACAAGACAGACACAGTCTTTCATCATTCTGCTTCACAAGCGCGCACACCCAATCCCACTCCCAGCCAAGTGAAATCAAAGCAAAGTTTGCTGAAGTGTTCTGGGGTTTTGTTAATCAGAGCATTGTGGTTCGGGCCTGCTGTGTCGGCGCCTCTTTCTCTCTGCCTTTAATTAATAGCCCCCTCCTCTTGCGCCCGGAGGGCCACCGGCCCCTGAGGGACGATGACACCAGAGATGGAGACTCCTTTAGGGATGTGTATTTTCTTTTCTTTTTTTTTTTAATATACCATCTCTCGTCTTACCCCATTTATAGGACACACAAGGAGGCTGGGGGAGTCTGAAATCTTGATACTTTTTAAAGTTATTTTTAGCTCTTCTGGTCTCGGTTAGAAGACTGAATAATGACGTGCTCACAGCCAGCGCAGCATCATTAGAAGGAGTTTGTTTGCACTGTATTGAAGACTGTGGTTTGTATGCTGTTTGGGGCATTAAAGAAATGCCTCAGTAATACCACAAAACGCCAGCACTGGGATCGCTCACCGTGAATAAGTTTTAATGCAAACAGTTACCATGAGAATGCCAACTGGCTTTCATCCATTATTAGCCACATTAGAATACATGTGGCTTATTCATGTCAGTTTGAGTGCGGTTGGACCGAATTTGGATTGTGGGGGTGGCTGTCTAAAAGAAAAAGACTCATTCTGCAATAAAAGCAGAATCTGATTCAAGAAACTGCAGAAGAAAAGGCTGAGTGACAGAACCTTTACCCTTTAATATCCGTCTGTAATTTTTGGTCTAACACCTGTGCAGTTACCTTGTGTTCCCCAGAGGGAGCGATGGAGGATTTTATCCAAGCCTGCTGTGAATTAAGACCGCATCACCGCCTATAAAATAAGACACTAACCTCATCCTAGCTGGGCAGTTAAATTGCCTGGACAGACAGTGACAGTGCAATGAAATTAGGAGCGGGGAACGAGCGACAACGTGGAATTTGCTGCCTGTTTCCTTCACGTGTGGAGCAGATAACCCGTCAAATTCACTTTACTCAATTCAACTTGGCAGCCAGTCCAATTGGCAGGCTTCAGTGAGACTACCACAGCTCAAAGGTACTTAAAATATATTAAAAACATAATTTTTTAATCTTATATTGTACTTTTGTACAGTCTGACATGACAGGCAGTTGTGAACTGTGGTTAATTAATTAACTGTCAGATGTCAAAGGTCAGGTCAGATTTCTTAAGTAAGGAAAAATTCAAACTTTCAAAACATTTCTGCAAAATTATGACAGATTTTAAATAAATATTCCCGAAATCAGTAATCAAATAGATTAGATATTGTAATCAATAGCCAAATAGGTAGTATTTGCTAACAGCGAATGTTATTTCTTTCTCAAAGGAGAGGCCTTAGTCTGCGCAGGAGATTCTAGACACTAGAAAGCCCCTGGGTGCACAGATAGGCCTGTGTGTACCCACAGACCCAGTGAAGAGAGGGGCGAGTTGACCTTGAAAGGTAAAGCAGACTGGTAAAAAACAATCCAAACCAGTTTTTAGGAGTGAGCTCAACAAGTGACGAGCAAATTGATGGATCAAAAGATGCACCTATTAGAGAATGGGCTAAAATCAAATTTTGAGAAGTAGGGGGGGGGGGTCAAATATCCCCAGATAAATGGTATATAAACTGTGAATGTGTTTAGCCAGTATTAAAAGATGTGTTTTTTATTCATAATATTATGGTGGAGGCCTGGGGTTGAAGGGGACAGCCTTTGGTGCCGACAATTACATAGTTAAGCTGCATTCAGAATGGTTTGGTGTGAAATCCTCCAGGACCTTGGAACAATGGAAGAAGGTTGCCGGGTCCGATGAGTCCTGTCTTCTTTTAATTCGCATGCACAGCCAGGAAGTGCGCCTCGTACCTGGTGATGTGATGGTACCGGGATGTGCTGAGGGTAGAAGGTAAGCCAGTGGAAGGAGTGTGATGCACTGGGTGATGTTCTGCTGGGAAATTCTGGGTCCAGGCATTTATGAGGATGTCAGTTTTACATGTCACCTACCTCAACAATGTTGCAGACCAGGGGCTGTATTACAGAACTTCTTAAGCTTGAACCTTTTTTGCTTAGCCACCATGACAACTTCATTTAGGACTGGATCTGGGACAAAAGCTATTACAGAACGGTTCTTAAGTTCATAATCTTATCCATTAAATCTAGAGAAGAAAACATTATTACAGAACCACCCTAACTAGACACAATTTCCCAAATTCTGTCCTAACTCTAAGATTAACCACAAAGGTGTCTTAACTTCTGTTTTAACCGTCCGTTTCTTTTGTTTCATGCAGTGTCAGGCAGCATAGTTCACTATAACTAGCATAAAGACTTAATATACTGAAAACTGTGTTCTGACTTGTGAGGGTTTATTCTAAAACCCCAGATGCTGCAAACACCGCCAAACACTTCCATCATCCCTTCTTATGTCAGAATCAGAATCAGAATCAAGCTTTATTGGCCAGGTATGCTTACGCATACAAGGAATTTGGTTTTGGTTACAGGAGCTCACAGTGCACAGTATCAGACAGACATTCACATATATGGAATAAGATCAAATAAATACAAAATAAAATAAAACCTGCATTCCTACTTCACTCACTCAGACACACACACACAGTCATACCTGTAAACCTTACATTGTGCAGCAGCAGTTAAAGGGTGTATAGTGGCAGAGAAAGGGATCAATGATGTGTTACTCATGATGAAAACTCATCAGATAAAATATTACAGTGATGGTGGTGAATAATGAGAAGACAGAGCTGAATGTGTCTGTTTATTAGGAAGAACAATGCTAACTAACACGGTCGGCTAAATTGGGAAACTGAAACTGGGGAGCAGCAAGGCTCTGCTAAGCAGCACAAATAGCTGTCACAATATTAATAACTTCAAGTTTATCATGCTTTAGTTCTGTTTGAGCTTTTTCACACTGGTAACAGCAGCTAATGTTAGCTGTCTGACTAACTAGCGAGCTAGCACATTTGTTCTGATTACCTGTTTGTTTCAGGTGTGTGCGTACGGTCGGTCGCTAGGTAACAGGCATGCCAGTTGACTGTCGACTTCGATCGAGCAGGTTAAGATTGCCTAACTTGAGATAAGATGCCATGAGATAAGATTCCTAAATTAAGATATTTGCTTCTGTAACACGAATTTGTGAAAAATCTTATCTTGACCGGTCAGATCTGAAGACAAAAAGAGAAGAAGCTTCTGTAATACGGCCCCAGGTACACTCCTTCATTGAAATGATAATCCCTAATGGCCTCTTTCAGCAGGGTACAATCATGAATGATTTAAGGAACACCATGAATGTTTTGTCCTGGCCTCAGATCTCAATCGGAAGCAGCATCTGTGGGATGTGCTCGAACAACAAGGACAAAAGGACAAGGACATGAAAATAAAGAACAAAATAGCCTTTTTATTCACTTTTTTTATATTAGTTCCATATTTCTTTAGAAAACAAGATGAATATCTATAACATTCACACAAACAAAGTAGAATGTGCAGATTAAAAATAATTTTGTCTCTCTTTCCAGTAAATATAATATTTGGACAGTTCAGAAAAATAAAAGCCCATCCATCCCTTTTTGTAAATAAACTCCCAGAGAGCATGGCCCTCATCTGGGAAAGGGAGGCCAGGCTACAGATCTGAAATCCAAGTCCCATATTCAGTCAGGACTAGTACAACAGAAATTTCAGACATTTTTTTTTCCCTTTACACAAATATACGTGTAGCGCAAGACTTCCCAGCACATTACTGAATACTGAACCATACAATAGTAGTTCCCACATAACACTTCAAAGAGGAAAATCAAGTGAAGAGACACCTGACGACAGCAGAGATTACTGGTTGTTTCAGTAACGTTTAAAAGACACAATAAAACGAGGCAAAAAGAATCATCTTAACAGTTTTGAGCCACCTGCGCTTTCACTCGGCTATCTCACGTCAGATTAACCGTTTAGATTAGAAAACTCTGTGAGCAAACCCAAACTGAGTCTTTCCTCATCTCTCGATAAGCGAAAAGCATCGTTTAGCAGTAATGTGAATTCTCACAGATAATGGCAACAATTGATAACGTGGATCTTTGCTGGTATTTAATGTGGAAATGAACAACTTTACAACCCATAAAACCATCCCAAACCTGCAGGACTGCCTATTTCTCCCATCAAATGTTCATTCATTATTGAATAAATGGCTTTTTTTATGTTTGTGTGTGTAACACATGTCCCCACTTGCATAAAGGCTAAACAACCACAACATTAAGCACATGCTGGTAATAACTTACATTTGTTTTCTTTGTTTTCTTTGCACAATTAAAATGTGCAATTATGCACAATTTTGGTTTGGGTAAAATTTAGGGAAGGGAAAGAGAACATATACAAAAACTTAAAGAATTAGCTTTTAACATTCTTAATTTTTTAAGATGTACAAGACATCCCACTGAACTGAGAATCGGGGAACGAAATTTGAATGTTCTCCACAAAGAATGACGTAAATTGGACAAAATAATACTAAAGTGCTGATTCAAACGATGGGTTTATCAAGTAAACTGATAAACACCTTGCCAATCTGAAATGAACGTTTAACATTAAGGCCTATTTCCTCCTATCACGGTAGTCAAAGTACAACAATGAGTACCTGAACAGTCTTCAAAGGTTCAAAAAGATACAGCATTGATTCCATTTGTTTGGCTTCCATATCTCCAATCATGTTAATGGAGAGCAACTTTCTGGATGAGTTTCGCTCCAACCCTACATTAACACCCCAAGCGCATCTGGACCAGCTGTTATGGCTTTGCATAGTGAAACTTTCATGCAATCAGGTGCAGGTTGCAAAATTGTGTTAAACAGAATTTCCATAAACTGCATTTCCATAAACTGGTTACCAACAAAAAGGCAACATTATTCCAAAGTTTTCTTCTCCAATATGTGTTGTTTAAAATCAATCAGTTTAAAGGATGAATCATGAATAATCATTTCACATGATTACGTAGCACGCTATCAGTTTTTAAATTAGATGTCAAGCACCTCATGGACCTTACTGGTAACTCAATTGCTGGGTTTCCATACATGTATTTTCATGTGTATTTTGGCATATCAAATAAAAACGACTTGATGAAAATAGCAAATAGTATATTTGCAAAATTTGCATAAACATTTGTATTCTTGCTTGAGGTGGATAATTTTCAGCTAATCTTTTTTTTATCATATGTGATACAATATATGAATTATGATGGTAACACATTTGTCCAATGATAACTGATCATGTGTCTTTTTTGCCCAGCTGTATCTACATAACATGACAGAAGGCATAAAAGGTGTCAGTGGACTGATAAAACATAAAAATATTAAAAACATAACTTATCTAGCCAGCGGAACTGCAGACTAAAGTGGGGAGAAAATTGGGTACAAAAAATTGGCTAAGCTGATCTTGAGACATTATATTTGTGCATGTATTTTTCATTTTACTTTTTAGATATAAAAAATAGCAATTAAATTAAGCAAAACAGAAGAGAGTTGTTCTAACTCCATATTTCTCAGAAGTGTTTTTACAAATGTGACAGAGTTTTATTCCCTTGTACAGAGCTGACAGAAACCCTATCAAGCTCACATAATATTTTGTGACATTTTGTGACATATTTCAGTTATTAAACCCTGGCTACTCACTTATATTTCACAGGTTAAAGATTCTCCACTAGGGGATGCACTTAAACTGCTTTTAGAGTGGTGCTTTACATCATTGACACATTGGCTACGTTCATACAACAGGTAAAAGTCCAAACTCTAATTTTCTCACCAAATCTGATTATATTAGGCTATTCACATCTTTTTAATGTGACCTTTATCTGACATTAGATTGAACAGATCACACTCCTAAACTGACCTAAACACACAAGTAAAATGGGCCTCAATCACCAATATCTTGCCAAGTTTCTGCTCAAAAAAGGTCCTAAGAAAAAGTGTATGTCAAGTTCATGACATGTTCTAAAACCACAGAACTGTTCACACCTTTGTGCTCTTGAACATGTGCAGATTCTGTTCTTAGCACAAATCCCAAATAAGAAAACGCTGAATGTCAGAATTTTCTTGAAAACTGCACAAGTGAGTTTTTAGAAGAAATTTCTTCTATCGAAAGACCTCATGGTAAATGAGGTCCAATGCTTCACGTGGCACGCTCGTCCAGAGGTAAACAACCAAAAAACTGTTATCTTCAGCAGCATTACAGGCACTATCAAGAAGTTCTGATAGCTGGATGTGTTACCCAGAATGTATTCTACCTCGGTGTAAAATTGGAATGTAATTCAGGCTTCTAATTTTGTGTGTACAGAAACATCAGCCCAAATGTTGATAAGGTCTGTTACCTCACTGTCACATCACACATGAAAATCAAAATTGGATATGTGCCAGTTTTCTCTGCTGTGTAAATGTAGCCTTTGTGTTCATTTTTCACAAATTTGAGATGGTTGCAACTGCAAAAATAGCTTCAAATGAGCTGCAAAAGGCTTTAGATCACACAACATGAACGAATTAGTTGCATGAAAGTTTTAAGCAAGTAAATTTGCATGAAAATCCCACCATGTAAAGTCGGCCTTCGTTCAGGACTGGAGCTAAACCTTGCAGGAGGTTAGATTGTCCACCAACAGATTTTGAGATACCTGGTTTAGCGGGAGCAGCAGTTTTGTCACGGTCACAAAAACGTTATGGTAGGTTTTACAATTAATTGTGAACAGCCTGTCAAAGTAGCGCTGCTGTCACAAGAAAACTTCACTTATCTTTCTGACAGCTTTATTCTCCTTGGCACTTCATAGCCTCAAGGCTTTAGACTACAGGAGCACAAAATCAACTCCTAACACATTGAACTTTCATTATAATTAGGCCAAAAGAGCGGAAAGACACTTTTTTCCTTCTTCTGAAAATGTTTGTTTTGCAGATGTGAAGTTTTCAGAGAACAGCAGCAAAGTCCATTTCCCCTTCATTTTCTTTTTTTCTCCTTACTGGTACAACTGCAAGACAAAAGTTTGCCACCAGGAGCAAAAAACATGCATAAGAACATTCCAATATCCGCCGAACGATAGATATTCAACATGTCGTACAGTCTTACAAATATAGAAACAATTTTCTTATGAATTTCTGCATACAATTACAGAATACCTCCCACATCCCAAACATAGGGTATATCAATAACATTGACCATCATACAGAAATACAATCATAATCAGTATAGTAAAAAGGTATGGCTTTCTTTCTTTCTAGTTTTTCGTTCCTCTTTTATTATTTTTTTTACTTCAAATTGAATGACTCATGTTAAAAGGATAAACTTCTTATCTTGAATGACTGAGTGTGCAGTATATTGATTTGTGCTTATGGGGTTCATGTCTACTGATGTTAAAAGTGTTCTCACAGCTGTGGGAACAGCAGTCAAGCGTAAAAAGTGTAAGCCATTTAAAAAAAATGCAGTGCATTTCAGACCTAAAGCATAGAAATAGTTCAGGCTTTCTTAAGTACATGCAAGTCCAGTTCTCTAACTGAAACAAAGTTATGTTCCATAATTTCATTAAACATGCTTGGAAAAGCACGAGCAGTGTAGGGGAGCACAGAGCACAACCGAGCACAGGGTAAAATGTGACAAGGACCTTTTATGCAGGTAAACAGGTTCACATAGAAGCTGGTCACCTTCCAACATTATCTACCAATTTTCACAGCAACAGGACATACATTTCCCTGAATTCACCTGGTAGACTGCTCTTATTTTTCCTGTCTTGTAAATACTGAGTTGTGTGTATAACTGACAGATTTCACATCTATGCTAATTTAATCACCCACTTGGTGGCTGTACTATAGCACAGTTTTGAAACATATAACCAACTTGCAGTGAGAGCTAGCTGGGCTAAAGGACAGCTTCTACACAGAGGGGTTTCGTTTTAACATTGTCACATCTGCACCACTCTGTGTAACTAATAAGAGCAGTCCATATCGGCACTGTTGGAAATAAAATCTTCTTTATTTTTCCTGCTTTACCTCTAAAAATGCCAACTGCTACCTGTTAGAAATGATTAAAACTAGTCCTTCAGCCTGTTACAATTAACTAGACAATCATGGACATAGTTGTAATGTTGTACCTTTGGCTGAATTGTTCATAAACCGTAGCCGTTCAAAACAAATCTTATATTTTAATTTGTATCAGAACTGCGTAGCTTGCTTGTACAAAAATATAATTCATTTTGTACGAATATCTTTAAATTTTTTTTATCAAAAAACAAAACGTGTTAGGTTGTGCCCTGCTGTCTCGTCCTGCATGCTCGGCCTTCTAATATTCACCATCAAAAACGAAAAAAGTAAGATCACAGTGACAAATCAAATATTGCAGGCCATCTTATTAACAGCCTGAATTATCTACTGCACATAAATCAGAATGAAGTGCCTCAACCCTGCAAAACCAAAGCCGTGTGAAATGGCTTATACTTCGTCACTCACTACATTCTTAAAAATAAAGGTTCCTAAATGGTTCTTGGCTTAGATAATGTGGCATATGGCTGTATGAAAATCTTCTACTGGTATACAGCCTTTTCAATACATAGAGGTTCTTTGAACTTGAAAACGGTTCTTCAGACTCATGTGAATCATTTACAAAAATGGTTATTTAAAGACTTTTGAGAGCTACTAAGGTATGCTGAGCTAAAGCTAACCCCGGTCCAGGCGTTTCACATCTGGGCTCCTATAAAGTGGTAAATCTAGCTTCAGAACATTTGAGTATTGATCGCAGTATCTCACCATTGCGTATTATAGTCATTTGGTGAATTTCTCATAGAGAAATTTTTGCCCTTTGGCTCAAACATAACCATATTTTTATGTAAGTTTTGTGTAACTTTATTAGGGCGTGGGCTTTTTACTTAAGTTACACGCTAATGTCTGACCACATCACCCATACAAGAAACACTTTTAAAGATCCTGATGTGTTAATACAGAACTCAAAAGAGGTGTGAGCAAAGCACGTACACATCAAATATTTCACAAAGGCCCCAGAACTATCCATTCTATAAATGCTGTTTATTATTTTAATGGGTCACATTCTTGTTTTAAAGCTTGCTGGTTAATGATTAAATGCTGAGTAATAACAGTCGGTTAATGGACAAGAGAATTGCAAAAATTTGCATCCCCTTCCCCCTTTCAAAGACCTTTTTGGCACCTTTATTTTTAAGAATGTAAGCTTAAGCAAAATCTCAGTCTGGTAAAGCTACCAGTAGAAAAAAGCTTTCCTACATACAGAGGACAAATAAAGAGAAAAGAGCTCACTCATTACGATTTGAACACATTTTTCAGGCTGTGTTCTTCGGGATGAAACGAGTATTCCCAACGCACTATCAAAGTATTCCATGAGACGATCACCGAGATCAACCACTCAGAACTCCACACCAGCAATTCAAGTAAAACTGAATTATTTACAGACATTTTCTACTTATTGGTGTAGTTGTAAGACTGAGCCTGCGAGTGTCTAACTAAAGAACATTCGGTGTCTGCCTCGAGGGCTAGTAGGACATCATGTGTAACTTAGGCTACCACTGAGGGTAATTATACTGCTGAAACATGTGGGTCTACTTGCCAGATTGTGCGAGATGGTGGTCCAGATCCACAATCGTTAGAGCGCACCAAAAAGATGACAGATCTACCAGTGAGGTGTGTTGTGTTTAAAAAATGACACGTCTACCCCAAGAGCACAAAACACATAAGAAGAAAAAAAAGGCCCCAGAGGAGGTCAAAATCAACAGCAACGGCTCAATGCCTTAACTGGATCATGCCACCTGACTGGGTCATACTATTAAATTACAATTACACAGATATATCAAGCGTAAGAGTCCACAAATCTGCAGTTCTTTTCAGAATTGTAAAAGAAACGGCAACAAACATCGTTAGCGCAGGAAATAAGATGGAAAAGTTTGACGTTGAATTGCTTTTGAACTACAGTGTAGATGGCAGAGTTGAACTCTAGAGATTTTTGCTGTGTGCAGGATAGATTACATACCTAAAAACTAACTGCTTTGTTACACAGACAGAACAGGCTTAGAAATCTGTACATTTGCAATATGCCCTGTATGTCTATAATTGGCAAATGCTGCAGGGCAGGCTGCTGGAAAAAAAAAAAAAAAAAAAAAAAAACCTCAGCAGGCTGTTCGAGTAAAAAGTGAACAGATTTTATACAGAACCATGCTAATATCCCACAGCAGCCGGCTAGGGTGGGCAAACCCTATCAACATGTAATCAGCTGAAAATGAAAAACAGGATTTAAGGACTGCGAGAAATTTAGCAGAACTAACAAACAAGCTTTAAGACTTGTATTCCTTGCTGCCCACCCTGAATGAGAAAGCCCAGAGGCAGCCATGCAGCCATGAAACAGCTGCAATAAAAAGATGGCCTTTGGAATTTAATATTAGTTTTGTTTATCACTGGAAAAAGGCATGTTTTCTTGTCTGTCTCACTAACACATTGGAAACAACAGTTCACAGCTTTGAGATGAGCTTATTTCTAAAAATACCCAACTTCCTAAAGAATTTCATTAAGCACATATCAGAGAAAAGGAGTGTAGTGGTCGTGACACAATCGGTTCATACAAAATTACTGTGTACAGAGCTTTAACAGTTTTATATCGAACTGTTCTACTCCATCGTCCGCTATTTACGGTGTGAAATACACGGTTATATTCAGAAATACCAAATGCAACTTACATTCTCTGTGGATCTGTAGCTGATAAACGTTAAAGAGTTAACGTTCTGGTAGCATGATGAGTCTTGTAGCCCTTTTATGTGATAAATATGGAAACGGAGAGTGAGAGAGATGAAGGACGGTACGTGAAAGAGAAATGCTGCAGCACATATAAAGATACTCAACTGGATTCTATACAAATCGCTGGTCTTTGGTCTCCTCTGACATTTTCTTAAAACAGACAACAAACAAACAGCAAGAAAGTTACAGAACATAAAACTACAAAAAGTTTTCTCATGAGGCTTCCTTTCAGGAGGTGTCTGTCAAAGAGCAGACGAGAAAAAACTTTGAACCGGAATGGGAGCATAAGTGTCTGTACAAGGAGAAAGTTCCGAGAGAAGGGAATGACATCAAAGCCAAAAAAGTGAACATCAATACATTCTGCGTCTCGAACAACGAGTTAATCATCAAGGATTCTGTTTCCTCTTCCACATTCCAATGGATGGCCTTGTCATTCCACTGTCAATAAATGCCTCTTTAGCAAAACAGATTCAGTTATGTAGTTATCCTTGGACAAAATCCAGAATTTTTAAAATATATGTTCCATTTGATTTTTTTCCAAAAAATGTAGGTTCATGGTCATGCTTGCTTTGCAAGTTCATAAGTGCCAAACACAGAAGTGAGCTTTCACTGCCCTCTATCTGTCTTCCATCATATTTCATCTTTTCTAACAACAAAATGAAGGAAGTCCAAAGCAACGTCTACTTTGCGATGCCAAAAGACTGCCAGCTATTAGCAGGTGAAGAAAGTTCAATACCCAAAATTTCTAGTATTCCTTAAAAAGGGAAAGAGAGATGCACCAAAATATCTACTCTGTTGAGACGACAAAAATAAATAATAATGCAGAAGATGGAAAAAAAGGAAAAAAAAAAAAACATAAAAACAAAACATAAAACCCAAAACCTTGAGAGTCTATAAAATGCCACCTTTCCATCCTGGAGCAGGGGCAGCTGTGGCCAGGCTGAGAGTGCACTCCTCCTGCTCAACCATCAGTGGACTGGAAGCTCCTCTGAACACCAACCAGGGCCTGTTATGGAGTGTGCTGTCTGCTCATTACCTTTAGCTTCTCACTGGCTGGGCTGGAAGTCAGTCACCACGCAAGGAAGTGAGTGATCCAATCACAGACTATGGTTTCTGTGGGCCTGGAGACAGTACAACAGGAGTGGACAGGCCATCCACACTCAGGGCTGGGATGTTGATCTGATTGCTTCCATTAGTAGGGAACTATCAGAATGATGAAATACAAAAAAAAGTGTTACAGATTTCAAAACAGCATTGAATTTTAAAGGGCCAGTATCAATAAACAAATTTTCCTCACTTAAAAAAAAAAAAAAAAAGTCTGATGCAATATGTGAAATGTACCATTCATTCCCTAGTCCAAACATGAAAACTACTCTCCAAAAACAGCCTGTTTTGAATTCCTTGTTTTTTGGTATCATGAAAACCAAGATATTAACATGCATCTACCTATTCAGCTTACAGCAGTTTAGCTCCACCCACTCATCATGCTGAACTTATGTAGAAAATTTCAGCCTGCACTACTTTTTGAATGAGGCGCAGTATAAGACTGTAAATTAGAGCAATTAGAGCCGAGGTCAGTCTTAAGGGCAGTGCGTGTTTTATACTAAATTTTAAAATGAAGCTGGAAAACGGTTACGTTTCAACTCTCAGCTGTACAGGATTAGGATGAGAAAGTAAAAAGAGACAGATGTATTCATGCTGTTGCCACTGATGCCATGCTGCCAACATTGGATGCTGATGATGGCAATATGTGCATGCTCATTTGAAAAAAAAAATCTGGCAGTTCTTATTCCAGCCACATGACCACACATCGGATATAGTACTGTGTAAAAGTCGGAGAAAAATACATTTAAAAAGATATTTAACTGAACAGCTTTTTTGCTTAGAAACACAGTAATATTTTGATGAATACCGTTAATACAGTAATTGGTGACTTTATCAAGCACATATAAAAGTGCTTTAAACATGAAAGAAATCAGATTTTTGTATTCACATAGCTCTTACACTGTCAGATCTGAGACATTTTTCAGTGTGGATTATGCTCTTGACATGGTGCAATGCAATTCTCATCCAGCAGGTGGGGTTATAACCTTCTCTAACAGATCTTTGAGGCAAAATCTGAACACTATCAACAGATAGATAAAAGAACACACAACTGTTCCCCCTGATAACTAGCAAATATCAGACCATTGAGAAGTTTGGTGAAAACATCAGTGTGTCCCTGCAGAATACCCACAGATCACACTAACTGAAACAGAGAAATGATGCAGGTTTTACTAGCGGAAGCTTGCTGGTGATGGTGGAGCAGCAGTGTGCCAGCAGTGTGTCCTGTCCTCAGTAATGAAGTGGTACACTGAGAGGCAGCAGATGGCTGGACGTGGCCGTGCTGTGAAGCTGGAAACAGGAAGGAAGTCTCACCTGGAAGGAGAGTTTGGCTGGGCTTCGCGGAGCAATGGGGCTCAGAGTGCTCCAGAAGTGAATCGTGGACGGGAGGGGGCTCGGTGTCAACAAGACAGGAGTCTAAAAGAGAGAGAGAGAGAGAGAGAGAGAGAGAGAGAGAGAGAGAGAGAGAGAGAGAGAGAGAGAGAGAGAGAGAAAAAAAAAGACACAGACATAGACAAGAGAGAAAGAGGGACAGAAAGAAGGAATAAAAGTAAGAGAACATAAAATAAAATTTGAGGCAAAAGGAAAGAGAAGAGAATGAAAGGGAATTTGAAATTAAGGGATGAGAGAGAGAGAGAGAGAGAGAGAGAAAATTGGGTATTAAAACAGCAAATGAGAGTGAAATGCAAGTGCATGAGAGAGAAAAAGAATGAAAGGAAGTCAGTGCACGTAATACAAGTAGAGTGGGAGAGAAAGAGAGAGAACAAGAGAAACCAAAATTAGGGCAAAGTCTTTTAACACAGTCCTTGTCTTTCATGTTTTTGTTCTGAGATAAAAAGCTCTGCTGTCTGTTGTGGAACCAGAGGAGGCCATTAAATATAACAAACACTGAAAGGAAATGTATGTGTGACTTAGAGCAGATACATTACACAAAACACAGTCATCAAATTTCATAAACACAAACTCCTCTAGTGTGCTGTCAGCTGACTACAGTGTAAGGTCTTTTCTCTCTAACCTTGTTGGAGTCTGTTTTCCAGATACTTAGATAAGCCTAGTACCAGACTAAACATGCTTTGTCATGGAGACGTTCCACTGATGGCTTAATTTGAGTCTGGAAACAGCATTTTTAGTTCACCTAATTTAAGGCCCACTCAGACAATTTTTATGCGTCCCCCCACCACCTAATTAAGAAACCTCCTCATAAACAGAAAGGAGCTGCGTTTTCTTAATGAATAATCGCATGACGCGTCAGCACCGCCCCCGGTGTTCTTTCCCTGGGTCTGCCTCGTGGGTGGCAACTGTGGCTGTGAATTCATATGTCACAGAGCGAGAAAAGACCTCACTGCAGACGCTTAAAAACAAATCTGCTGCTGAAAATACACAACGCAACAGGAGCTCTGCACTGCCGCACAGAACTGCGAATGCCTGCTCAAAAAAACAGCAGCACCGTCCTGTGAAAGTACATTCACCTGCATTCAAATGCATGGAACGGTATACTCTAATATCATTCACTGTAAACATGCTCAACAAAGCATGTGCTGAATTTTTGCTGGAAATTCTCAGGCCATTTTTTATGCATAAAAATCTTGAATCACACTAAATTAATCTAAATGGCCAAAATCTGGAATTTCATGATGCATCTAATCATGTCTTGTAGAGTCATCATTGAATAGTTGTGAGGTCCAAAACTTGCATCTGTGAAAAGTAGGCCTGAAGTTACAAACCTCAATTGACATGGACATCAATGAAAGGTCAAGTAGTGCATAAACAGGTGTAAAAAATAATGGGTTACAACATTAAACTGGATTAGAAAAAGTTCCTCTGTAAATGAGTTTCAATCTACAATTTCAATATCATGATGAACGGACAAACAGAAATGCTCCAACATGACCTGGAATAAAACCTCTTTACATTATCTTACATTAATAATCAAGAATGTTTTTGTGTTCTCCTGAGAACTAACTACTTTGGAGGAAACTTTTTTCCTTTGGACAGTGATGAGATTTTGAACAGAAGATTATACAAAAGCCTTCAACACACACACACACACACACACACACACACACACACACACACACACACACACACACACATATATATATATATATATATATATATATATATATATATATATAAATAAAATGTACATGTATGTCACCCCTCACCCCGTCCAGAACTCCAACTCCCAGAATCCTCTGGGGGATCACATGACCACAGATCCTCAGCCATCTACCTATCCATGCTCCAGATCACCTGATTATTGTTTGTTGTCACCTGTTCATGTGCCCCTATAATCTGTTTGTTTCCATAGTCCTTTTGCAAAGTGCTGTATCAATCTCCTGTCCATTACTGAGCTTTTTGTTCCATTGCTTGCCTTCCTGGTTCGTTTTCTTGCTCGTTTTTCTCATTTACGATCCCAGCCTGACTCCTCTTTGACTCTGCCTCTTTCATGTTGTGACCTTTTGCTCGTGTCTTGCACTCTGACTTAACTTAGCCTGTATTGTCATCACAATGTATAATATGTTCTATCACTGTTTGATCTGTCCATTCTTTACTTTTGTGCATCCACTTCAACTTTTCCATCTTTCTTATCTTAAAATAAACCAGTTACAGCTGTGTCCTTTCAACAAAAACTGCTCCCAAAGCCCTCACTGTCATTGTTACCCTTCAAAGAAACACTTAACATTCACACAAGCAGCTACTCAAACACCTCTCAGGAGTTAGTTACTGTAAATTACTTAAAACATAAGGACAGCAAACAAAATTGATCTGGCTCAAAAAATACTTGACTTCTTCAATGTTGGTGGCTTGGTTCAGAGTGGTGTGGGCCATGCCAATATGGATGAGACTGGAAATAAGAACTAGAGAATTTATCTTACACATATCTGCTATGCATCTGATCTTTTCACTGATGCCTAATAACAAGCCACACTAGATAGTTTATTTGTCCACAAGGAGCAAATTCTTTTCCATGGTAGATGCATTAAAAACATGAGCATGCAAAATACAAAATAGTACACATGGTAGGTGCATACATAACATGAACAAACAATACATTGTAGTGTACAGAGATACAAACAGGATTACAAGGGTCAAACAACAAAAGCTTAAAAGAAAAAAAAAAAAAAAAAAAAAGACATGGCTTAATGTATACAATTTACATATTTAAACTGATCTTTACTTATTCCCAGCAGCATCTCTAAACCTACAAAGCAGACCAAACTAGGAAGAAGCACTGCTATCACTTTACCCCGCTACTAGTCATTTTCAGCAAAACCTTCCCTTTTATTTCTAAATATGTGCTTGCGAATGTAAATCTTTTCCAGATCAAGTTGCTCCGGGGCAAGCGCAGGTCACTCACCAGGGCATGTGAGGTGATGACAGTAGGTGTGAGGGTGTTAGTGGCGCTGCCTGGGGCTAGAAGGCTATTGACCGCAGCGTTGACCTTATCCAGCGAAAAGCCTGGGGCCAGCTGTGAAGGAGAAGAAGGAAGCTCCAGCACGCGAGGCTTTTTTGATTTTGGAGGCTGGACTTCCTGTGTGGACACTGGGTGGGATGCTGGAGGGGTATTGGTGTCCTCTGCTGGGTCATAACAATAAGGAGTGCAGTATTATTCTCTGTGCAGTATTATTCTCTGAAGAACTTCAAAAAGAAATCAAAACTGTTCAGGGGCCCAATTTCCCAAAAGCACCATAGAACAAATATAACTGTATAGCCTAAGGCTCATCACTCCTACAGCATCTAATAAACAGCAATTATTACAAACATTATACAAAGATTACGAACGTTAATGTCATGCCAAGGGCTATTTTTGTATCAGAACTCTTTATAATGCCTCCCCCACTTCACACAGGTTCTTTTTAGCCAGTCAGTTCTTTCTCATTGCATTATACAAGGCAAAGATACATCACAGCATCAAATACACAAGCTGATAGCTTGTACAAGAAATACAGCGTGACATACCAGGTTGCTCGGGCTCGTCTTTCAGCTCTCCCTCTACTACCGGCTGTGCCATGGGCTCTGGGCAGGGTGGGGGTGCATCCACAGGCCCCGGAGCCTCCACGGCCACTGGAGCAGATGTAGACAGAGTCTGGAAAAAAGGAGTGAGAATATGATAACAGGACAACAGACATACAAGAGATGTTTTCTCAGTTATTTAAGCTCATGTAAACAGCTGAATCACCAGATGACAAGTACAAAACTTCTCAGAATAAAGGTGCTTTGAGACAGTCCCCATGAACTCGTAAACTTCTGAATATCTAGGTTTACCACAAAGCAGACTTGCACTTGAAAAGCAGACAATACAAATTATTCCACATTACATGAGTTGTGATGCATCACAAGCCGTATGTGCTGTTCACGTGTTAAATTTACCATTTGCCAATGACTACTTGAATAGAAAAAACCTGGTACATTTGGTGACATCAACTTCATACATGTAACGTATCAGAAGGGTTTCACTTCAAAACGCATTACTCACCACTTTCAAGAAATTTCAAGAGTGGGCTTTATACAGGAAATAGACTATGCAATGTTATATTACAGTTAATAACACCTCTGTTCTCAATTATATATCAACTGTTACTCTTCAAAATCTTGTTTAATCCAAAATAATTACAAATATAAATACACATCACTTTGGAATGAAAGTGTTTATTCTGTGTCTTATGTTCGTCAGCTATTGTTGTATCCAAATGTCCTATCAATAAATCTATATATAATATCCATGAGTTGAAGAAGACTATCCAAGTTTAAGCTTAAAAGTTTAGAAACTTAAAAAAAAAAGGTATGGCTGTTGCTTTCATATTTTTATATATATATATATATATATATATATATATATATATATATATATATATATATATATATATATATATATATATATATATTTACACGCTGAAAAACACCAAAAAATTAACACAAGCATGCTACTGCCATCTTTTACACTGTAAAAGTCTGAGAGGCTGAAATTGAGGGACTGCAACAATGCATTAAGCTTTTAATTAGAGTTATCTCATTTTCTGCACTGTATTCATGCATTGGACATTAGAAATCCAGCTGACCAAATCACAGCTTTCTTCTCATGGTTGCAACACAAGCAAATGTGCATCAGGAAAAACTGCAAACTCTTAGTATCCCCCTCTGAAAGGCTCATGGTGTTTATTGTTCTTTTAAAAACCACGGCAAAATCTCTGCTCAGAAAGACAAGAAAAATAAAAGAAAACTAAAGTGAGCAGGAAGCAGAGAGTATGGAACATTGTGAGAGCTATATGGAGTGTATAGTCCCATTTACAGAGCACATAATGTAATGAAAGGTGTTGTATTCCATGCTACATGTTTAAATTCATGCATTAGAGTGGATTTGAAGGTTCCACTAAGAAAAAAAAAAAACAAGCACTAAGACGCTTAACATGTTTGAAGCAGTTCTACAGAAAAAAGGCTGATCTTAGATCCTAAAGACTAGTATATCTTGATATTAGGAAAGCAATAGTCTAGCTTCAACCTCGGCTTAGCTCTCACCTCAGCTTCAGGTTTGACGTCCAGGTCCACAATCTCCAGCAGGTCTTCTCCAGCTGAGAGGGTGGACTCTTTCGCTCCTCCTACAGGTGACGGCTTTATTACCACAAAGACAGGGTGGCCCTGGGAAGGGTTGACCACACAGTCCCCAGCAGCTACAGGAGTCAGTGGGATGAGAGGGGTCAGCGAGCCCGGGTCAGATACGCTGGTCAGATAGATCTGTGGAGGATCACCTAATCCCTGGCTCTTCTGTGTCTGAACGTTCTGCAAAAACATAAATCCATATTACGTAAGCAAATTGTGGTAAGAACACTGACTCAGTTCTCTGTCCATGTATTTATTTCCATTTGAATGAAAAACAACTGATCCTAGATCTGTTTTCTTGCTCTCAGAGCTTTGAGAAATATGGGAGACTGTTACTCACAACAGACCTTCCACACCAGAGCCTATTGAGACATAACAGGTCCAGGGCCAACACAGCATGACAATGACATGGATTCGACAAAATTCATTGGCTAACACTATGCCTTAGCTGCCAAATAAGCTGCTGAGACAACAGAAGTCATTATAAATATGTTTTATAAATATGAGACTGAATCACAACAAATGTAAACAAAGCCAATTAGACTACTGATATTATAATGTAATTCTTTACAGTGCAGTAATATTTTCATAGTCACTTTGTGGAGGCTGTGTGCCCCCCGCCAGCCTTGGCACAAATAGGACTCAGCAAGGCATGGTGCTGAAAAACCTGCTACAAGGGCACATTTTAAGAGAGGAAAATAATCAGGAAAGCTAGATCCAAGAACCAGACAAATGGCACAGATATCCAAGTGATCTAGGGCTGCAACAACCAGGCAACAAAACTGACTGCTTAATAACAAAAGTGAGTATACTTCAAAACAAAAACACACTCTATAATAATCCATAACATTCATACTACTTACACTAGTAAAAAGTGGTAAATATAACTCCAGAACTTTCAGTAGCCCATCATTATATATTTGTCATTTCACTGACTTTTTGGTTTTATATAATCATGAACACATTGTAAGCATCAGCCCCTCATTTGAAACAAAACTGTATATATCTACTGATGTCTGGCCCTACCTATCAGTACTCCTATTCAGTGTTCCAAGGCCAATACAAGGAACACTTTGTAAGGATGAATCAATATCAATATTAACGCCAATGCCATTAGAAATAGTCTAATTTAGTAGTAGTTAATATACATACGTGCAATGTACCTCAAACAGTAAAATCATTAACATCTAGCTGATTTTAAATAAAGTGCATTTGCTATCTATGTTACATTAGTTACCTAGGATTGAGTAGTGTTGCAGTGGAGAAGAGAGGGTTTTTGTTCCACATCAGCAAAGCACTTCTGTACAGCTGTAAGTAAAGTATGTTTCATAGTTTTGATCCCCACTCCTCATCTGTCTCTTTCAACAACAGTCTCTGTAGCACAGTGACAGCAGTCACATCTGAGGCCAACCCGAGGAGCTTACTTCTTGTAGTCATTTTTTTGGCTGGTTGACCTTTTTATTGAAAGTCCTCTAAAGCCAGACACATACTCTCTGATTTAAGAAATCTAGTTTTTTGGCAGCAGATGACACTATGTTTTAATTGTGAACAGACAAAGCTTACAATTTAAACGCTCACATGACTTACATCTCTCTCAGCTCTGTATACAAACAATGTCCAATAAATCTGTTTCATTCCAAATAACATGCAGGAGATCTACCTTTTAATAAAGCCATTCTGGTCATAAGAAATTATTTCAGGAAGATCCTTCTCCAAACGTAAAGCCAATAATTTCGCCAGGATTTTCAAGTCCACATTTAGGAGTGACAGAGGTCTATATAAATCACAGGAGGTTGGATTCTTATCCTTCTTCAGAAGGAGAGATATGGATGCTTCCATAAAAGTAGGAGGGAGAGATCCAGATGGTAAGGATTCATTGTACACATCGAGAAGAAGAGGAGATAACCTATCACTGAATCTTTTTAAAAAATTCAACGGGAAAGCCGTCAGGACCAGGTGCTTTATTAGTTTGCATAGAATTGATTGACAGAGAAATCTCTTCCAATTCTAAGGGCGAATCAAGAATGTGTATAGCTGTAGTATTCACAGAGGGAAACTCCAGACTGTCAAAGAATGAAAGCAACTCGGTATCATCGGAGAGGGATTCAGATTGGTAGAGAGTAGAATAAAAGGACTTAAAGACAGCATTTATAGATGGTGAATCAGAGCATAATGCACCAAGTGAATCTTTAATTTGGGAAATTGATTGAGATGAAGTTTGTCTTTTAAGCTGGTGGGCCAAAAGTCTCGAGGGTTTTTTCCCCATGTTCATAATAACTACTACGTGTACGCAATAGCAGTTGCCCAGCGTCAGTTGTTGTGGTGAGATCAAATTCAGTTTGTAACTCAAGGCGCCGTTTCAATAACGCGGGTGTTGGATTTGTTGAATTGAGTTTATCAACCTCAATTATTTCAGTCATCAAATTTTGCAATTGAAGTTTATGTGATCTGTTCAGATATGCTGTGTTTGATATGCTTTGTCCACGTAGGTAGGCTTTAAGAGATTCCCATAAAACAGAAGTAATGGAGTCATTCTTGTTAATAGCAATAAACTCGTCAATTGAAAACGAGATATAATTATTAAAAGCATCGTCAGACAGCAACAGCGAGGTAAGCCTCCAAAGAGTTGGGAAACAATAATAATTTGAGAATGTTATATTTACTGTCACCGGAGCATGATCTGAAATAACTATAGGGTGATAATCTGAAGAAACAACGTTACCAATGAGAGAACCGTCAATAATAAAATACTCAATACGGGAATACACTTGGTGAGGATGAGAGTAAAAGGAAAAATACCTTTGAAGCCGGGTTATAAAATCTCCAAGGGTCAACCAACCCATTATTGGACATGAAATCTAATACTGCTTGAGAAGTCAAAGAACGTGACAAAGTGCGAGTGCCTGATCTGTCTAAGAGTGGGTCAATTGTGCAGTTGAGGTCTCCGCCCATAATTAAAAGATGTGTGTTTAAAGAAGGAATAGAGCTAAATAACTTTTGCATAAAATTTGGATCAGCAAAGTTAAGAGCATAAACGTTTACCAACAAAACAGGGGTATTACATAAGGTGCCGCGAACAATCAGGTATCTGACGTTCCCATCTGTAATCATTTTATCCGGGATAAACTGGATCCCTCTCCTAATCAACACTGCTACACCTCTAGTCTTGGAGTTGAATGCTGAATCAAAAACATCTGTGACCCAGTGGCATTTTAGCTTAGCGTGGTCACTATTTCTGAGATGTGTTACTTGTAAGAAAATTACATCTGAATTTAAACGTTTTAAGTGGGTTAAACCGTTAAACCGCTAGACCGTTTGACTGGATTGTTTAACCCCTTCACATTCCAGCTCAGAAATCTCATACTAGTCCTATCTTGATTAGAGTTAAACACAGTGCTTATTTACAGAGTAAAGTTGTAATGTGAAAGTAAAGAGATGTACCAGATGACTGAAGGGAAAGAGGTAGGGGAAAGGGAAAAATTAAATAAATAATAAAATAGGAAACCTACCCAAACTTAAACCTGCCCAACTATAACCCCAACACTGCCCTCTAAACCCAACGTGAGGGCTAGTGTAGTAGCTCAAGTCTGAGCTGATTATGAACAGGCCATACCCCCGATAGCACAGCATGAGAGCCAGAAAGAGCCCCTGCAGAGCAGATGAACTGTAACAGCGACTATAAAAGTGCATGTGAAACCACTTCCACCTCCAGATGATTGTGCCTCTGCACACCCATACCTGTAAATGTGCCCCCACATACGCTACTGTATGGAGAAATACATATAAAGTCAAACAATGTAAAGGAAATACCTTAGAATAAATGTGAACTTAAAACATACCCTTGACTATAAATCAAAAATAACAACGGTCATAGGATACCTAACAAAAGTGAACCACCATTACCGGGATATACCTTTACAAAAAATGCCTATAAACTCAGATTGATGCAACCCGACCAAGGTGTTCATCAAAATGTCATGTGGGGGCACAGTAGCAAGTCCCAAAAAACAGAGGAAAAGAAAGAGAAAGGTAAAAAGTCCAGTTTTCCCTACCCTATCACCCAAGAGGGTGACTTATAAGGATAAACAGATCGTGTTACGGAAAGGGTGAAACGAACATACCCGTTCCACTCTTTACTTAGCTAACGAAGAGATGAAGCTTTTGGCTTCGTCTGGAGAAGAGAAAATGTGCTGCGTGCCATTATGGGTGATCCGAAGCCGGGCAGGAAATAAGAGGCTGTAGCGGACCCCTTCCACATCCTGCAGCAGCTTGCGTGCCTCGTTGAATGCTGCACGCGCCCTCGCAACTTTGGCGGTATAATCAGGCAAAACGTGAACCTCATGCCAGATATAGTAATCCACTGCCGTTGCCTGGCTCTCTTTAAAATCTCAGCACAGTCAGAGTAATAGTGCAGCCTGGCCACGATGGGACGCGGGATGTCGCCTCTTTTTGGAGCTATAGAGCGATAAGCGCGGTCAACTTCAGGAGCCTTGTCCAAGTCAAAGGCCTGTCGCAGCAACTCTGACACTGTCTCCCCCTCTGGGACTCCGATGATCCTGATGTTCTGGCGGCGAGACCTGGACTCCAGGTCATCACATTTAGCATCCAGTGCACTCACTTCTTTCATTAAAAGCTCCACTTTAGTCTGCAGTGCTAACACATCCCCTGAGTACGTGGTCAACGAGTGCTCCATATCTGATACCGTGGATTTCAGAGTTGAGACCTCAGTTTTTAGAGCAGTAATTTCAACCTTCATGTCGTGTAGCTCGGACTTTATCAGTGCCCTCAGCTCTTCGGCCACAGCCTGCGCAATCTCGGATTTCAGCGTGGAAGTGTCCAGCGTCTCAACCGGAGTGAGGTGCTCAGCCGCAGGGTGAGTAACGGCTCTTGATGGCGAGGCTGTGTGTTGGAGAGCTCGCCGTATAAGCAGCTGAGAGGGACCGGGATCTTTGGTAGCTTTAGCAGCTTTTGGAGGCATTATGACCACCACCAAACAAGTCCACAAAGTTCACAAAGAAATTAAGTACAATGACAAACCAACCAAGAAGTGCAAATGAGCCTCAAAACATTCAAATAAAACTCCGCTCCGCAGAGAGCTCCAAAAACACGTCTACACCATGCTGCGTCACACCGGAAGTCTTTCGGTATCCTTGGTTTTATGCTTGTCAGTTAATGATTGGTTCAGCAACACAATGGAAAAAGACAAGCAAGCCCTGCAGAGGTTAAGATGACCCAGAGGATCATCAGAGCAGAACCTCCAACTATGGAGACACTGGATGCAGAGCACCACAGGAACAAAGCTCATGCTGTCCTCAGTGATCCCTCACATCCAGGTCCTAATCTATTCACCTGGCACAACACCACAGTACAGCCTCAAATGGCAGAAACCGGGACCATCATGACCTGAATGAACAGATTTAATGACGGTTTCTACCCTAGGACAGTACTGATTGTGATTAATTGCCAAGTAATGACAATCAGTTCTCTTTCAGAACAATTTGCAAAAATTTGCGCTGTTAGTAATGACAGCAAAATTTCTGGCCATATACTCACGGTAGTGGCAGCAGTAGAACCGGATGGCGTTTGTGGACTGAGGGCAGGTGTGGCACAGGGTGAGGGGTGGGTCACTATTACTTGCAGACTACTGTTGTCCACTGTTGGTGGGCTCTGCATTGCACTCGGCTGCCCTTCAGGTTGACACACTCGCACCTAATGAAAAAACACATACCAACGGCAACAATAACATAAATCACACCCAAAAAAGACACATGAATACATATACATGAACGTAATTAGTATTAGCATAAATACACTGTTGAAAAAAAATAAAGGGAACACTTAAACAACACAATATAACTCCAAGTAAATCAAACTTCTGTGAAATTTTTGCCAGAGAACACCAGGATTGGCAAATTCACCACTGACGCCCTGTGCTCTTCACAGATGAAAGCAGGATCACACTGAGCACATGTGACAGACGTGACAGAGTCTGGAGACGCCGTGGAGAGCGATCTGCTGCCTGCAACATCCTTCAGCATGACCGGTTTGGCAGTGGGTCAGTAATGGTGTGGGGTGGCATTTCTTTGGAGGGCCGCACAGCCCTCCATGTGCTCACCAGAGGTAGCCTGACTGCCATTAGGTACCGAGATGAGATGCTCAGACCCCTTGTGAGACCATATGCTGGTGCGGTTGGCCCTGGGTTCCTCCTAATGTAGGACAGTGCTAGACCTCATGTGGCTGGAGTGTGTCAGCAGTTGCTGCAACATGAAGGCATTGAAGCTATGGACTGGCCCGTCCGTTCCCCAGACCTGAATCCGATCCACCAACGTCATGTTGCACCACAGACTGTCCAGGAGTTGGCGGATGCTTTAGTCCAGGTCTGGGAGGAGATCCCTCAGAAGAACATCCGCCACCTCATCAGGAGCATGCCTAGGCGTTGTAGGGAGGTCATACAGGCACGTGGAGGCCACAAATACTGAGCCTCATTTTGACTCGTTTTAAGGACATTACATCAAAGTTGGATCAGCCTGTCGTGTGTTTTTCCACTTTAATTTTGCGTGTGACTCCAAATCCAGGCGTCCATTGGTTAATAAATTTGATTTCCATGGATGATTTTTGTGTGAATTTGTTGTCAGCACATTCAACTTTGTACAGAACAAAGTATTCAAAGAGAATATTTCATTCATTCAGATCTAGGATGTGTTATTTGAGTGTTCCCTTTATTTTTTTGAGCAGTGTAGAAACACACACTGCAGCCGAAAGGCAAAAACTAAATTCTACACTGAAACTCCAGAAACTTTTTGATATGCAATGTCAGTTTGACCCAAAATCTCATTTACAAAACCTTACCCCAGATGGAGTGGATCAGCCAAGACATGTTTCGTGTTTAAAGTTGGCTTCTTAAGTTTTGCACTGGAACTACAAAGCTACTGTAGCTTAAACCCTACTAATTAGTACTGTGCAAACAACACACCATCAACCTCAAATCCCTGTTAAGTAATAATACATGTAAAAGTTGTCTGAAATAGACTTGCTTTTGTGCATGCATTGCTTACTGTTATCTATAAACAAGGACAAAAGTACATCACATGGCTGTCAGTAACTTGAATTCTGTCCATTCTCATACATAATGGTGTGTCATAGAGTGTTAGAAACCACACAAACAAGTCTGTTTAACACCTTGATGCATGCATGATGTCAACTGGTGTACATAAACTTCCATTACTTTAGATACATTAGCTTTGTGATTCAAGTGTGAACCTCCACCAAAAAAGGTGTTGGTTTGAGTTGACTTATTCAAATGTGTACATTCCATCAACCAAGTACCACAATTAAGTAAAATGAACAACAGCAATAGGGTTGATGCTGTATGTTTCAACCAAGTTGAACCAATGTACATATCTGAATCAAATTCAAAGTAACAAAAAAACAGCACGTTTGGGCTCATCTACATTTGGAATATAGGGAAAATTGTGTAAATTGGATTAACATTAATCCCAAGAGTGTTCCACCCCCTGGCGGTCTCACCTCGTGCACTGGACGGTCCAGGGAGGCTGGTTTGGGTGTGTTGTCCACAGGGAGCTCTGTTTTGATGGGTTTGGGAGAGCTTTTGCAGGGTGTCTGAAGTGACTGGATAGTGAAGGTGGAGTAGAGGCCGGACTTCATATAGTCATTGCGGGAGCTACGCTGCACTGAGCTGGGGGAAGAGCGCTGCGTCTGCAGGTTCTTGGACAGGCAGCCTGTGGTGGCACCGGCACCCACTGCTGATTTGGGCTGAATAGAGACCTCCACCTTCTCCCCAACCCCGACCCTTTGGCCGTCCTCAGGCCCTCGGAGCCCATCGGCCGAATTAGGGTCAGGAAAGGTCACGAACTTGTAGACGAACTTCTGACCGCTTACCTTCTTTATTATATTCTATTTAAAACACCAGAGCAAAGGTCAAATCTAGTGAATTCTATAGTTTGTTATAGTGAATTATATAGAGTTTGTATAACATGTAAATGAATTAGTGAAGAGTCCAGTCTCACAACCACTATTTTGCCCTACAACTATGATCTTTCACTAGGGGCAGGCATTATGACCCTTTGTTAACAGTATCCCAACAGTATAATTTTTCGTTTTGCCAGCAAGCTGTGCTGAAAATCTGTTGATAGGACCTTAAAATTGTTTAAATCTGCCGCCAGTGGACTCAGGCCCAATCCCATTTCTTCTTTTCACCCCTACCCCTTGTTTGGGTGTCAGCCTAACCCCTTGGAACGGTAGTGGTTGGACACCCTACCCCTAGAAGTGAGTGTGCAAAACAGAGTGCTAAGGGCCAAGTGGTAGGGGAAAGGTTTGAAATGGGATTGGGCCTTAGAGACCTTTGTGTGTGCCTCCATTTATTATTGGATTTGAGTTTATTCAGAGCACAGACTGGATCAGTGAGTGCTTATTATTGATTTGTGCAATCAGAGTATCGATAAAACATGACCAATTGTTTTAGAGGTAGTTTCTGAAACAAACCAAACAAAAATCAAAAAAGTTTTATTTTATTAAATCACTTCATTTAGGTCAATAAAAGCTCTGAAAATCATGTAATTAACTGAGAAGATTAAACGTTTTTGTGTCAGTCTTAAAGGAGTCCATTAAGGCCAGTTTTTGATTTTTCCTTCTGTTCTTTATTTTGAACTCCAAAAAATGGCACATTGGCAAATGAAATCACTTTAAATCAAGATGATACATATAATACTTCTCATTTTTAGAAATAAACGAGTTTTTAAAATTTATTTCTTAATGTTAGTTACTTGTTCAAGTAATTTTATCAAGGTCCATTTTCTTATTCTAGTGGCAGATCATTTAGCTTGAAGTAAAATTATCTGCCAATAGAAAATGACAATAGACAAAATGAATGAAAAATGAAAGCAAAATTGTATAGAAATAAGCTAATCTTAGAATATCCTTACAGCAATCTGAAAAATCAGACATACCATCCTGGAAGTAAAATGATTTTATTTGCCAAGAAATCTGTTTTCTGAGTGTTCTGATTTTCTGATGCGTTATATTTGTTCAAACTTGTGAGCAAACCTGAGAAAAAAGGTTTGTGATGTGTAACACCATAAGTACTGCATCTTGTGAAGATATCTTTTATTGTAAAATTGCATTTTTGCCATATCGCCCACCTTTACTCTCCGCTCTAGTTTCCTAGCCACAGAGTGAGAGAGACTGTTATATTAAAAGTTAAGTCCCTCTAAGGACAGTGACTCATTTTCAAGCCTTTCTCCCTCTCTCTCCCTCTCACATAAACACAACAAGCCTAAGCTGGTTTGAGGCTAAATGGATTTCCAAAAGAGAAAGACGAAAAATAGTACAAGTGTGGATCTGTAAAACCTACATACTCTGCCACTGTCTCAATATCCACACGCTCTCACCTTATCGTAGTAGTAGCGCAGAGCGCGGCTCAGCTTGTCGTAGTTCATGTTGGTTTTATTCTTGCGGAGCCCCCAGAGCCGTGCCACCTCCTCAGCATCCAGCAGCTTAAACTCGCCATCGCCAGATGTCCAAGAGATCAGGTGCCGGTGGCTCTGGTCATCCAGCAGATGCAGCAGGAACTGCCACAGAGTGATGGATGGATCCATGGCTGCAAAATAAAATAAGTAAAAGAATAAATAACCTCAAAACTAGTAAACATTCTGAGAATTCTTGTGGCAAAAAGAGCATAATTATCATCTTTCTCATGCTCTATAAGGATGGGATGCTCTGCACTCAGCATGATGCTAGCTAACGCTAATAGAGCAGAATTAGCCGTTAGTGTTCTTCTCCAAGCATGTTGAGCTGTGCAATGACACTGCATTGGCAGCAGTTCAAGAGATGTAGCAGGGCTTCATGCATCCTGGAGGAAGAGCATGATGATCTTCACCCTCCTATCTTAGTAGTATTGTGTGACAGGAGACCTACCTAGACGGTGAAACTAGACACAATTAAATTAGTGGGAACTGAATTTAATTTTAAAAAAGTAGATGTTTTCCAGAATGTATTAAATTATCCTCAACCATGATAGATACAAAAGGTTTGAGACATAAAATGTGTGAAAACTTTGGCAAAATATCCAACATCCAAAATTATTTATGACAATTATTTTCTATAAACTGAGGCCCAGACCTGCGTTTTAGGCCAGAAAGAACAGAATATCCACTTTTTCTGGGTTGGGGCTTGAACACAGTGTGCCAGTGTTGTGATGTCACAGCACATGGGTGTTTGTTTACTTCTGATTAGTCTATTCTTTTCCTGTTTATTCTAATTCATTTTACATTTAAGTTCTTTCTCTAAACATTCTAAGGACAAGTGCAAACACTAGAAGGTTTGTATCTGTCCTGTCGGCACATTTTGGCGGCAGGCAGTTCATAAGCTCTGTGTCACTAGGTAAAAAAAAAAAAAAATCATATTTAAAACTTGAAATAATATTGACATAAACATAGGTTATAATAAATATTTCAACAAATGACATTTTGATATAAAAACAATTAATACACCGTGGTGAACACCTTAATTATTAAATTATGACTTGGCTGGCTAAAATAGATGTTTACACGTTGGCCAAGATAAGCAAATGAAGATAAATGACAAGAACCCATCAGCCTGGATGAATAAAACAAAACAACTTTTATCACTTAAAATCAGTGATTTGCCAAAACACAAAAAGAAGACCCACACAGCACACAATAAAAATGCTAAAGAGTGCTGTTTTGCACTAGTTTGATTATAGTTTGCTTCAGAGAAGGTACTCTTAAAACTGGTTATGGCACATAAAACCCTGCAAACATTGTAAGTGGTCCTCAAGAGGAAAATGTATGTTATAGACCCTCTTAAAGCAGCAAAATAGTAAGGAGAAACTAAGCTATATGTCAGGATCATGGTGGTACAAGCAATGCCTAGAAAACTACCTTTCTGTTCTAGAGAGAGCAGAGTCAGAGTGCAGTGACCATCTATTCAGATATCAGAACCATGTGACGTGCGGTCAGCTCCACAACTTTGAAGTGAAACAGTGCAAGCGAGGCCAAGACAGAGATAAGGCTGTTATTATGTAGAGTTGAATATGTAAAGCTCCACCATGCAGTCAGAGCATTTTTGTTTATGAAGAAAGAGAAACCTGTTTCAATCCCCCTCATCATCACACATGTGAAAGTTAATTTACTACTCAGGAGAGTTGCAAACCTACGAAGCCTAGAGATATGACATTTGTTCTGCTTTAAAATGCATTTTAATTGCACAATTATTTAATTACTTTCCCGTTTAATTTACATTCTGTATCAAAAGACTTGAGTCTGCATTTCTGATGTTTTTCCTGAATATTTCACAAAATGACAAAAATGTCAAAAAAAATATTAAGGAAAATTTTTCTTTACACAAAATATGAATACCTGCACAACAGAACTTGAGATTTACAACAAAAAGCCAGAGCCCAACCTCTCATTTATTCAGCTTCGAGGTAAAGTGACTAGTATTCCAGCTATGCATCATCAGCTTGAATGGTGATCAAATCAGTCATACTACATGGACAGAAAAAACCCAGGCAAAGCCCAATACAGAGAGTGTGAGAGATAAAGGGAATATGTAAAGTTGCATCATTCAGCAGCAGTGTGTTTACTGGTGAGGCGAGAGATCCAGTTTCGATCCCCAGTCATCAGACATGAAATTTGCATTTATTTCTCAGTGGAGCTTTAATATATTAGTATGCAGCCAAGCATCATCAGCTAACATGTCTTAGTCATATTAACACTTTGATGCAGCAGCACATACTGCAGCTATTTCTGCCTTTTAATCAGCTCTTCTCTTTTAATAATGTGATTTCTCAATGCTGTTGTTAAAACTACTGTATTTTACTATGTAAATAACACAGTCTAACCAAGACGATTTCACTGAAGATCTAACGAAATTAATTTGCGTCACAAGCTAAAATCAAGAATATACAGTACCATTTAAGTCAAAGGGGAATTCCACAGTTTTTAAAAATGTATAATTAAATGGTTAAGTTGTAAGCAAAGGCATTCAGAGTGGTTTGATGTGAAATGCTATATTCTAGAGAAACTCACTGAGTCAGAAATGATCGCAATAGTGGTGATAAGAACCAAACATCTGAAGTATGTTTGATGACGCTGAAAGCTCCTTCATAGCAAGTTATTATATGAAATGGTTAGAAATATGTTGCCTGATGCCTGATACAATAATTCTGACATAACCTTTAGGGCCAGTTATTGTTTTTTAATTAATTCATGGTGCAAAGGTACATGGCTCTTGTATGGCAAAATGGTGCACCAAAAGATGATTTTTTTGACTTACCACAATTCAAATATTATCAGCATAAAAACTCAGAAAACACACATGGGTTCACGGGTTGTTTGGGACATTAAAAGGGCTATATTTGCTTTGTAGACATCACAACCTTCAGTAAAGAGAACCAAGACTGTAAGGAGAACATAAGCTGGTAGGTTTCTCTACAATAATCCATTTCATAGCAAACTGAATGACTTTATTTACATTATACAGGCTTTTTGGTGGAATTCCATATATTATCTCCAGATATATTATCTTATATCTATAATGTTATTGGAACATTAGTTAATCATATCAATCTCTTAGAAACTTATCAAGTTAAAATGCATCTCCAACCATAGGTTAGGTAAGATATGATTAATGGCGATGAAAAACGTATTGTGGGAACTGAAATCCGTTTTATATCATTGTACCACAGTTGACTTTGGTGCTTAATATGGAGAACAGAGTTCTACGCTGCTGGTCACAGAGCAGCTATTATATTCAACCTGGGCTTTATACTGAGAGCCATCAGGGAAAAGGAAACAGGGCATAAAAAAAAACAGCAGGAGCCTGAGTGCAGAGGACGCGCTTCACATGTTAAAGGAAGAACATGTCGAGAATGCAAATTAACCTTATTACCATTTCCCCCCCTCCAATTACGTAACTCATATCAAACACCTTAGAAACTATCACCATGGTAAAAGCGTTTAAGCAACAGTTACTAGGGAATGGAGGGAGATTGTTTTTAGTCCCTTCTTAAATCCAACGAACAGCATCAATAGCAGTTGAATGGCTGGCCAGCAACATAATTAGGGGAACTGTTGCAATTTCAACAGCATACACAGATTCTATTGACTCAATACAAGCTTAAAATTAAACAAATGTTTTTAAGAGTTTTTAGGCTTGTTGACAAGTGAGTAAAATGTCTTTACTTAAATCTGTCTCAGAGTGAAAATGGCCATGATAAACATTTGGGCAAATTCCCATGAAGACACGCACTTATTAAGAAAAATGGGTGGCCTCACGGTACTGTCCAAAAGTCAGAGACCACCATTCGTTTATTTAATTCCCAGTCAAAATGGACTCTTTATTTTCATATTATTATATTTCTCAGGAGATTAGATGTACAATAATCCATTTCCACAAGAAAGAAATGGATTTAACGAATTCAATAAGTTGAAAAAAAAAACAGGAGTTTCCAAAACTGGAGTTAAAAAAAATATTTAAACATTCAAGATGGTGTCGACTACCAAAACCTTTCAAGACACTGTAGACCACCAAAACTGTCCCCATCAGATAAATGGTACCTACATCTTTTAGAAAAAGGCGCAAATCAAGCTGAAAAAATCCATAGGTGTTTCCGTCCGTCCTTCCACTGTCAGGAGGCAACTCGGCGCTATGAGTCGAGTGCAGATGTCAAGAAGCCCTTACTAAGAAAAGGAAACGGACCAAAAAAGAAATCAAACAAAGAAGCTCCTGGTTTTCTCAGAATGATGGACTGACCACCCCAGAGTCCAGACCTCAACACCTGGAATGTGTTTGGAATTACATGGATGGTGAGAAGCAGAAAATGCAACCAACTTCCCAGAAAAATAGCTCTTCTGATTTCTTTAAAAAAATTAAAAAACTGAAAGTGAGTCTCCTGACAAGAATGGAATATATAATAAAGGCGAAGAGTGGACACACTAAATATTAAGTTAATTAAGTTAAATATATTTAGTGTATATGCGTCTGTGTAATTTTCTGTTAAATATACATTTTCTGGCTTTTTATGGACACTTAATTAACTGGTAATTAAATACATAAAAAGTGGTTTCTGGCTTTTGGACAGTACAATACATTAACATTCTTTTTGCACCTCTTGCACCTTATTTAAGTCATATTGTGCAGTAAAGTACATTGATAAAGTTGAATTAAAATCAAGCATACTTAATTGTATTACAACTGTAACTAGCTTGCCATTTATTGAAAAATAAACAGTGGATTATTTTTTGCGGATAAACTTTACTGCTATTCTAATTCCAGAGAAAATTAAATACATAAAATGCTGCAGAAACATACTTTCACTAGGCTCCAGGAACTGGAGTAGATGTAATTTGAGATTGTGGAAACTCAGACCTATTGCCAATTCAACATGGCTTTTCATCAGTTCAAAGACTTCTTGATCTGTAGTGGTTGCACTATTAGGCCTAATTGGATTGCTCCAGCTGAGCCTGACGAAGTAGAATGATGTGCAAACATACAACAAATTGCAAAGACCTACCCATACAGGAACATAACAATGAATTTATGGATAACTGTGGAAATTCAACCAAACAGGTGAGGTCCTTACTCACACAAACTTCCAAACACTTGAAATAGTGCTGGACAGTATTAATAAATTCAGTATCATTATTAGGGCTGCAACTATCAGCAACTGATAAACAATTATTTTTATGTGAAGTAGAATAAAATGCAGGATCTGGTCTAATCAGCTAAACTAAATGTGGTTTAAACAGTCAGTGATGAGCAGTGCAGGAGAGCAGAAAAAGCACTTAACCAGATCCTCTTCAAAATGAAAAATAACCTTTAAGTCAAGTCAAGTCAGTAAAAGGGAGAGTGACCATGTTTCAGATTTTATATTAGGTTCTGTGCTGGCTGAAGTAGATGTTTAAGCTGCTCAAAAAGTGTTTTCTACTCAAGTCTTTATGAGAGAGAGAGTCCACTATGTGGCCATCTTAGCAACGCCTGCAGGCAGTTATTCCCACTCATTTAAGACCAAGCTATATCTTGCTGAATGAGGAAATCTGGTAAAATCACATAACTAAAATAAAAATCAGATGAACAGATTGCAGTGTTCAGATAAAATAACATGTTGTTCCAGCTTGTTCAGGCTACTGCACATATCTCCACAGCAAAGCTGTCTCTTTTCCTGCCTGTGGCTTTGCCAGCAAGCTGGCTGGTTCTTTTTATTGAAGGGTGGGACTTTCCTCCTAAACAGACACTATGCTAAGCATCACAAGCTTCCCATTCATTTGACAACCAGTGAACTGTCCATGTATAAATGTTTCTTTTTTTTTCTACTTATAAGCTAAAATCGCTCATAAAGCCAGGCCCGAGTTTTTCAGTTATTTTTAAAAATTAAATGCAGCGAAGAGCCTGTTATGTAGCTACCAACCCAGAGAAGCTGTAAACTTTGGATTGTGTCCCACATTAAAACTGATGATCATCACTAATAATGAAGCATGTGTTTTCATTAAATACAAAAGTTCCTTCATTTGAATGATTTTACAGTATTTCTATCTTTTCAATCAATTTTACCAATTGTTGTCACATTTCTGCAACCCGTATTTCTGAATATATCACATTATCATGGTATCAGACGATAATTAAGTTTGCATTAACAAAATTAAGGTACCTGAGTGCTTACAAACCAGACAAACCAGCCTGTACTGACTTGTCTGTTTTGCTACGTTTTCTACGCTTTCAGGCCCCTTACTATTTAAAACCAACACTTCATTGCTTTTATAAAATAAATTAATTTCAAGTAATATGTAAATATTGGCCCAGTTCCATTTCACCCCTCGCCCCTACCCCGAGGGTTAAGTGTGTCCCAATTTTTGTTGAGATGGAGGGGTAGGGTGAAGTGTTAGGGCTACTTTTCAGAGGCACACACCAAAAAGTTTTGAGGGGAAAAAAGAAAAACCGTCAATATGGCTGCACAAGCGACCAAAGAAACCCAAAATTTGAGTATTTTCTCCATTAAAAAATATTGATACTCATTGTATTAGCTTAGTTTAAATGCCATTTCAATATATTATCATATCAAAAATAAAGAAATGCTAGCAGTATGCTAAATGTCTTGGTAGCCAGCTAGATAAATTTCCAGTTCCACCTTAAAGGTGCAGAAGTTACAACCCATTTAAGATGGAATGGGAAACTTCAAACAAGAAGCTGGCAAATAGCTGAGCTCAGCTTCATATCACTGAAAAATACCCTTTGAAGGTATATGATGCTCTAAATTTAACGACCAGCAGTGAGATTGCTAAACTTTACCCTCCTCTGCTGTCACTGTCTGACAGGGTCGCTCGCCTACAGTGCTCTGTTTATAAAAGTAATGTTCTTTTTTATTTGAGGGTCCCATTTCATAGGGCGAGATTCAAAAAATTCCTGTTTTGAATTCAGTGTTTGTGTGACATTGTAAGAACCAACTCAATTCCATATATTCACCTATAGAGGTTTAGCCCCGCCCTGCCACACTGAATATTTCTGTAGAATGACAGCATTTCTTAAGACTATTGCAGCTCTGAGTGAATGAGGAATAATACAGGGCAGCCAATCAGAACAGATCAGAGCTCATTTATTTTACATCAGTCTTACAGGCTCAGTAAAAACAGCCCGTTTAGTTCTAAGGGATGAAGCAAGGTTGGTAAATGATCATGTAAAATTGAGCTGTACCCATTTTTGGTATATAAACCCACACAAATGCTGTAAGTGGACCTCTATGGAGAAAATAAGATACAAGTAAAAAGCCCTTTAAATTGCATCATGAATTTATTTATGCAGGTGAGGCAACAGGGACACTCATTTTCATGGAATAAAATGCTATCACAGATATACTGCTTATTATCTACTGCTAACATTAAAAATCAATATTGTTGCGAGGCACCAACAAACCAAACAAATCTTTTTAGTAACTCAAACATCCTAGTCAGAGTCACAACATGCACAACTACCTATAACCTGAAAGAAAATGCATCATTCAGTGCAAGAGTATGCTCAGAACATGACACCAGCATTCTTCTCAGATTTGTATTCTGACGGAGGAGGCTTTCTACACTATTACTGACTAATGACTAGGAATGGACTCACATACATCGTTAGGCTCACCACTGCGTAGGTACAGTGCGTCATGTGCAGAAGGGAGATAAATAAAGGCTGGACAGAGTGAGGTATGGCTGAGAAAGGACCAATATAAATCTGTTTTCACTTGTCAGACCGGATTGTCTCAGGAGGACGGAGAGTGGACTGTGATCTTTAATAGCCAATTATCTTCAGGCCTCCGGCGGCAAGGCCTGATATGATTTATAACACCTGAACACCTTGCTTTTCACTGCATACTACAGAGTGAGTGAGCGAGATGAACAGAGCCTTGACACGGACAGAATTAATATCATCGTAAAATCAACAACTGCCGAACCAGCACCACATCCACCTCTGAACAAGCTCAGAGCTTACTAACAGACAGAACAACAGCAGCGGTGTAACAACATGTCATATATTTTAGAGTTTCTGTCATTTGGCGTTGACAACTGTTTGAAAGCCTCTCTTGCTCAGATGCTCAGTTACCCTGCCAGTTGTGGTACATTCCTACTGAAGCTTTAAAGAAATAGTGGAATAGAAGCTTTTCAACCTCAAACAACAGCAAGTTGGTACTGTATAATTACAGTGTTTTTTGTTTATTTTATGTCTATTCATTATTCACAAATGCTATTAGCAGTGGGCGGTATGGCTAAAATCATATCACAAATTCATGAAGATATTTTTACAACACAGTAATAATATGCACCACGACATTTTGACTTGATTTCAAATTTGAATTTTAATACAGAAATCTTAATTTGAATGTCATCATTTGAATCTGGATCAAAATGACAGAGCAATAAAAAATATTAAACTGAAATTCAAATTTTTAAAACCATTCCATTTTTCTACCAATTCACCTGGGCGAGGTCAATGTTTGACTGCTTTCAGATGTTCAGCTGTACATCCTCAACTATAAAATTCAGTTTCAGATATCATATTGCTGCCTTACAAACCTTGAAACTCAATTTCAGTTCAAATTTCAATTTCAGGTGGTGGTGTGACTGAAAATATTTTCAAAAGTCAAAATAATAACACAAATGTTTTTGCATTTAAATTCTAATGGCATGAATCTCCAAATAAAACTCCACAGATGAAAAGAAAATGCATTTGTCTTCTCAAATTACTTCTATATTGAAAATGCATTGTATCATGGTTGAATTGCAAAATGTGTGTTTACATTATTAGAAGAAATGGTTCAAATGTCCAAGATTGTGTATGAACCTACAAAAAATAACAATAAAACTAATATAATTACAGCTACAGTGCTGGCCAGTAAGTCTAGTTAATTAGATGGCTGTGAAACCAGGTTACTTTGCTCCATTTAAATGGAGCAACCAATTTAGACCTAGAACTTCTCTTGCTGCCACTATATAGCTAAAATAAAAACCCGCTTGCTGCACCTTTAAACTAAATCCTAAATTCAATTCCACAGACACAGAAAGTTCATACTCCCTTAAGCTACAACTCATGAAAATTTTTAATAAAAACACAATACCACTAAGACATGAGACAAGAACTACGACAAATAACTGTAACTAATGGTAGACAGCTGGAATGCAAAATTTGGCATACGTTGTCATATGTCAGTGATCGACATAAGGTTAAAATCAAGGATGTGATTCATAACAATCTCAGCTCTAAAATGAACAGTTTCAGTTCTGAAATTTGACTGAGCTACATTCACAAAAGCCACTGTAAAATACTTCATGTATGCAAACTTACAAGTGCACACATCAACTGAATTAGCATTAAAACACAGTGATATTAAAGAGCGTTCTTTGAATGAACTGTGGAACATAGTACTGACAGGTGGGACCAGGCATCAGCATGTACATATATAAAGAGAACGGCCTAAAAAAGTATTGAACATACCCTACATAAGAACCCAGTTTAAACCAAGGGGCTGACAACTGTAATATTTTTACAATTATATGACCAAAAATTAAAATGTTACTTAAATGACTGGAAAATACAACAATTGGCTACTGAAATTTATATATTGTGAACTTCTAAAGCTCCACGTGGGCTGGAGGTTAGGGAGCTGGCCCTGTGACCGGAAGGTTGCCGGTTCAATCCCCAGCACCAACAGTCTATGACTGAGGTGTCCTTGAGCAAGACACCTAACCCCCAATTGGTACTGGGCGCTGTGGATAGGGCTGCCCACCACCCCCTAGTGTGTGTGTAGTCACTAGTGTGCATGTGGTGTTTCACTTCACGGATGGGTTAAATGCGGAGGTGGAATTTCCCCGGTTGTGGGATTAAAAAAGTATCACTTAACTTATATTAACCATTCAGTACAAGCTAAAACTGACATAAATGCCATGACAGGGCTAGCTTTGGCTCAATGTACCTCAGATGATCTTAAAGGTTATCACTTGGAGATATTGCTTTTGATACGATGCAATGTTGTATTTCTGCTACCTGCTACTAATTTTTGTAGTAGAAAAATACAGTGGAAGCAATTGCTTCTGCAATTCAAAAACATTGTGTAACTTGAATGAATCTATTTTCCTATTCAATTAGGAACCAATTTTATTAGAAATTACATAAAATTACATAGACTTTTTGTAATTTATAGCATTTGTGAAACAATTTTTTTTATTGTTTATATGTTGGTTAATGGCAAATTGGCTCATTTACATCCCTAGGTTGGACAGCACAATATTTCACAACCATCTACACTGTCAGAAATAAAGGTACTAATTCAGGGTACACAATCTGATCTTAAAACCACTGTTGTACCTCTGAGGGAACATTTACATAGTTTGTACCTTGATGAACAAAAAATGTACCTGCACAGAACCTTTATTTTTCACAGTGCATGTTAAATAATTGCAACCTATTTAGGCCTAGTACTGATCTCTTGCTGCTAATATACTATACAGCTAATATGAATCCCTGTCTACTGTACATTTAAACTAGAAATCAAAATTCAACTCCACAGAGACAGATTGTACATTTTCACTCATGCTTACAAAAGATCAGTTCAGATCAAATAATAAAACAACACTGACAACCACTGTACTGTACTGTAACCAATGATGGTCAGTTAATGGTAAACTGCTGGGATAGCAAGTCATTTTGCAATTTAAAAGACTGCAATTTATGCCAAGTACTGATCTTCAAGTACTGGTATTGCTCATAGCTAATTTGAAAACCTACTTACAATTATAAATGTTATTATAACAGTACTTCGCTCTAATTACAAACCCAAATCAATGCCAGAGAAACAGAAAGCTCATTCTTGCTCATGCTATGCATCAAAGCTTTTGAAATGTGTTGAAAATAATTAGTAACAACACATCACCAACGCCTCCGTGTCCTTTCGGATCAGATGCCGTCTTATTAAGTTAATACCTAAAGTGATGCTGGTTTAATATACAGAGAGAGAGAGAGAGAGAGAGAGAGAGAGAGAGAGAGAGAGAGAGAGAGAGAGAGAGAAAGAGAGAGTCAGTAAAGCTTTTAATGCTGACACAGGCATAATAGAGCACTGTGGTATTAGTGGCAGGCAGAATAGGCTGTTAGTGTGAAGTGAGATTCTACAAGCTGCTAGTAAATTGGACCATATACTACGACTGGACAGCCACTGTCAGCGCTGCGCATCTCTCTTCCTCTCTCCTGGTATTACTGTCTTTCTACTGCTTTACAGAAGAGTTATATACACTTTTATTGACCATTCAGTGTCTACAGCCTCCTGCAGTGCTACAGTTTACTCCGATTTTTGGGACGGTGTTAATTGCAGTGTGAGTATAAAAGCATTGCTGATTACCGTTAATTAAACACTGAGTAAGTTTACAATGACAGTATTTTGCGGGCAGTTGGTAGGGTTGTGTGATATTTGTCTTATACCACTTCACGATACTTAAAGACATTTTCATGACGCACAATATATATCACAATAAATTTACATGCAAACACAACAGACTAGTAGAACCACATTAAAAAATACCATTAAAAAACTAATAATTGTACAGGGTACAATTATTTTTACTGAGCTTTTCACATTCTGTGCTGCACTAAATCCTATTAAACAGGACTAATTACACTCTCTTTACACTGAAACATGCAAGTGGTCTTACGCACTGACAAAATCCACAATGCGCGCAGAAAAGCATATTGTTTATAACAATAACAATTTATCATGGTAACAATGAAATATCGTCATATTAGTAGTAAGGGTGGGAAACTCTAGACATCCTACAAGTTGATTTTAATTCTGATTTAGGGTGCCAGGACAAAATAATAAAACTTTTATTTATTTATTTCTGTAGTCTACATCATGATTAATTTCCCCGTTTTTTTTGTTCACAAGCTCAGCTGAATTGTAACGTAGCCTACACATGGACCAAACGTTACGTGTACAGGCCTAAATCTTCACGTTTCAACATCCAATGGGTGTGAACTTAAAGTAAAAAAACTAAGCTACATTTTTATTTGATCTTTTTGTTCTTGATGTGACACTGCATACAATTTAGCAGGGATACATTGATTATAAAATGTGAAAATCTAACATTTGTAAATATCTGCCAATGCCAGTACATAAACATTCACAAAATGTAGAAAGTGGGACTACATCTAGCTGGATTACAATTACAGACATAAAAAATATTTACTTCTATAGCATTACAAATGTATTAAAATGTGATTTACATAGAGAGATTTCAGCACACTAGTTCAGCATCACCTAAATTTTCTTCCAAAGAACAATAAATACATCATAATTGTCAGTTTGAAAAATTAAAACAAAAATCTGAACATCTGTCTTATGTTGATCCTTTTTAAACTATCTGTCAATACTTATATGACTCCAATATCATCAGTTATCATTTCTACAACATACTCCTTCATTCATAATCATAATTCAGGTAGGAAATGATGCACAAGCCTACCCAAAAGTCTGATGACATTTCAGTGCAGAATCTTTCAAAAGAGAAAGCATCAACCATTCTTCCTACTTCTGTGGAGTGGCTAATGTCTTTGACCCAGTTCATGTAGCCTAGAGTAAAGTGAAATAACCTGGCAAATGACAGCAACAGCAAACCAATGACTAGGTTCTGCACGCACAGTTAAAAAAGATGGCTCTTCAAGGTTCTTTAGTAAAGGCAAGGGTTCTGTTCAGCACCATTTGTTGCTTAAATGGTTTGTGCATGGTGAAATGACTCTTCAGATTAATTAAATTATGAATATGGATCTATATAGAACCTACATAGAACACCAAGAAGTGTTCTCCCTACTGTTGTAATGTCAGGCTTGTAACAGAAGAATAACCCTTTCTGGTGCTAAATAAAACAGATTCTCCATCAATCTGAAGAACATGAATATACAGAGCTCATGGCTCGTGACTCTGAACAGAACCACTGCCTTTACTAAAGAAGTCCCTTGCAAGTGGTACTTTTGCAGGTTTGGTGGTCAGAGAAGCATCTAGAGCAACCTGTCTCCAACTCACAGGGCACCGGATGAGACGCAGAAACAGATATTTGGATTGCAAAACACGTTGGCATTCCAGTTTCAGACACAGAGACCTACATCTGGCTAGATCAGTGTTTCCCACTCTGCTCATGTATTTCACAACACAGTGTTCTACCTGTTCCAGTACACCTGATCCAACTCACCAGCTCATTCCCAAACCCCTTGTGAGGTTAAAACACTGGTTTATACGCGCTAAAATGTGCAGTGCATTGGGGGCTGCAGCAACAGGACTGGAAAACAGACAGAAAACTGGGAGCAATGTGGCTTAATGAACAGAGGAGCAGGTAGAAGGAAGGACACCAGCTAACGCTAGTTGTCAAGCTTCCAACAGGTAGGGGGGATTCTAGCAATCAAGCTGGGGCATGAAAAGCAGCCAAAGAAATGCCTTTTCGCACAGGCTGTAGCTTTCCTGCGAGCTGTATCTCGTTGAACAACACGCTTTTACAGCCTCCACATTGTTCAGACCGTTAACGTCAACCTGCACGAAATCCCTCACCAGTTCTGGTGTGAAGTTGTTAGCGGTTTGTGAACTAACATTAAGGCTAGCTCTCATTTTAGTTCAACCTCGTAACCGAAACAAAACAATAAGAAAACGTCAGTATTGCTCAGCTAAGCTTCCCTCACGGCTATGCACGTTACCCAAGGAGTGAAAATCAGATTCATAATAATATTTTTCGTTTTCGAAAAAAAAAATAATAAAAAAATAAGCAAAAGAAAACTCACCACTTATCAGAGGGTTGGAATCCATGTCTCTGTTAACGAGCTTCAATTTTTGCCAAGTTATGTTAAATCACGTCCACATATCTGCGCCCGAAGGGATGTCAAAAGTGGCTTCCCTTGAAAGCAGAAGGCGACACACGCAAATACGGTTCAGTTTGAAGATTATATAACAGCTCCGTAGCGATAAACACATGCATCTCTGCCTCCATGTTTAACGGAGTCGGGCTGCAGCCACCACCACCGCAGTGTCGGTTGGGCTAGGCTAGCTGCTAGCTAGCCGCTTTTCGTCGCGAAAAGTAACGCCGAGGACTCTTTCCTGACCGAAAAAAGACAACTTAGCCGCAAAACTGTCGATTTTTCTCCGTATCAGGACGGCTACAACACCTTCACGGCCTCATACGAGCAGCAATATTGTGTGGGAAAACGAGTTAAAGCGAAAATTCTCTTCCAAAGAAGAGGCGAAGGTCCAGAGTACAAAAAGTCCTCCGTTTTCCCACCGCGGCCACTGTAAAGTAACAGTAACTGTAAAAACCGCGACACGAACGTCAACATAAGAAAGAAACGCGGCTGCTTAAGTTGGAACAGAAACCACATACGTTCCCTTTACTTTGCTTTGCGTCCCTGCTTCCTGTTTCTACGAAAAAAACGTCTCGACTACTTTGGCATTTTCACTTTTTTTCTGCTTTTCGCTCCTCCATCTCTGGAGTCCCTGCGGAGCTCAAACGTCACCGCACACATGACGTTAGTGAGTTAGTTAGTCTCTCTACAGGCAAATGAATGGAGGGGGTCAGACGTAGTTAAGATTTTAATGCATCTGACTGCGGGACTCAAACTGGAGGCTGTTAAAACAGGAGGAGGAATGAGAAAGCCTTCTTCGTTGCAGGACACATTGTGTGTGGTTCACTGCTGTTGTTGTGCGAGTTCATGTACTGTACATGCCAAGGGCAATCCACAGGTAGTCAGTCGCCTTGCACACGTGACTGCAGCCTATAAATGGGAACCCCTGTGATACCGACACAGGCAGCGCAAAAGTCAGAGACCACCCATCCTTCTTTTCATTTCTAGCCACCAAGTACACGTTATTTATTTTTTAGATGTTTGAGTAGATTAGATATAATCCACCTGCATAAGGAAGGGGAATGTCAATGGAAAATAAGGGGAAAAAAATAACAGGAATTTCCAATTTAAATGTGTTTGGGAAGCAGAATATGCAACCAACTTCCAAGACTGAAGTTTGGAGGTGTGGAAAAAGATCCCTAGATTTCTTTACAAAAGAAAAAAAATCTCTCAAAAAGAGTGGAAGCTGGAATAAAGGCAAAGTGTGGATGGACGCACTAAATATTGGAGAGTTTGAGATTATTTTCAGCTCGGATGTTGAGACTTCTGCGTCATTTTGTTTTTCTTGCTAAAAAAAAAGGAATAACTTGTACCATTCTGATTGGAAATGAATGAAGGGTGGGCTCCGACTTGCATTGCACTGTACTTAAAATGATTTGTAGTGTGTTTCTCTGAATAATGTGTTTTAAAAAACACATGCACATGTGATGGCATGACACTTGACCGAGTTCAGGATGCTTTACAGACCTCAGGAAAGGCTTACCTGTGCACAAGTTTCAGCTAAATCTTAATGAAGCAGGTGATGTTTGCCAGCATCTGGGCCAGAGGAACGTGCATGAGATGGCTGGCACATATACGCTTTGTGAAATGATTTTCCTTTTTAAAACTGAAGGTGTGTGATGCACATGGTTACGGCATGAATCCATTTCTGCCAGTCAAAGCTGCAGAACAAGGCACATCGTACTGAGTGTGTGATGCACATGCTTATGCCATGAGTCCATTTGTGGCAGTGCGTCTTTGTACAAAGAAAAATAAATCTATTTCAGGAAGCAGGTCTTACACTGCTGCCACAATTCAACATCCAGTTTCCATGGCAACTAGTTACTAGTGTGACAGGGTATCCGTCACACTGATGCTGAAGAAGCTGAGATATAAGCTCTCCTCCCTCATCAGCTTAACGAATTAAAAGTTCAGTTAATTGTCAATTAATAAGCTATCAATTACTAACCAACTCAAAATCACCAAAAAAAGCTCACCATTCAAATGCATGTGCAATCCATTTAATTAGAAGCCTAGTATTCATACAGCTTTTAGACTAGGTTCTAGGCCTTGTGGGCACTATGCCCAGGGGAGGACTACTAAACTAAATCTGATGTTTAAGGCTAAATGGTTAAATGAATTAGATATGAATTAGAAACCAAATATAAGTGACTGCCACTTCCATCCACTGACTTTTGAGCAGGATAGTGCACCACTACACTGGAAAGATAAAAATAACTTTAGCACATTGTTCTGGGCTGTCTATATTAAATCCCAAGCACTGTCGCAAACAACTGTATTGGTAAAAGAGTTTGCACAGAGGTGCAATGTACCAAATGCTCTATAATAAATGTTTTATTACTCTATGATGAACCCACAGCACTGAAGACACGTCCTGGGTCACGTTCAGTTCAGGCTACTGGCTCTTTTGCAAAATTTGGTTAACCAACTGCGAGTGTTCTAACTGAAAACAAAGAAATATGGCATGACAGCTGAAGAAACATGCATAATGTAGTGATGAATTGTCAAAGCTATTGGAACGGGTATGACCAGGAGTGCCAAACAAACAATTTAGTGACGACTTCAAGAGCGAGGAGGACATGAGTCACATATTTGCAAGGGGAAATTAGTCACCGTCTTAGGCAGAGTCAGTAAAAAACCCATTAAAATACTCACCGCTATTCAAAATAAGCTGTTGTTTATTGAATCCATCAATTTTGTAACATAACAGTACAACCTGTTAAGAAACCAAGTCCCACTGAACTACATTGTTCTGCACAATGGTTATACCACATGACGCCCAAACTCATCCTAGGCATACATACTTTCTCAAAAAAAGCATAAAGTATGACAATGAGGTGTCATCTTGCACTCAAAACACCTCTCTCCTTCTGGTCTCAGGAAGATCTTTCAGACCCTGCAGTTCCCTTAAACCCTGTTGGGGGGGAAAGTGCACATTTTCTTTACTGCTTCATTTGTTAAGTCTTCTCTATGCACTGGTATCAGTTAACAGAATGAATCAGCTTGATCCAAAGTGAAATGAAAAGGTCTACCTCCAAAACCATGCGAATGTTTGCTTTGATTTTTGCTGCATCTTTAGTCAGAACCTCTGTATACCTGCAACACCCAAGGAAGAAGAAACATCTCAAATAGGTGAAAAAAATTAATTAAGCAAAATGTTAATCACAACTAGAGACAGCACAATACCACATTTTCTTTTCTGTTATCGATACTGAAACCTTACTGAAACGGATGTGATTTTTTCTTTAAAAACGAATAAGCTTTGAAATTAATCATTTTTATTGTTGAAGCAAATCACTCAAGATGGGTAACTATGAGGCTGTTTACACCTTGCATCAACATGCGTTTGGGTGATCACACTCAGGATGCACTGTGATTGGGATTATCCCATTCACAGGTGGTCAGAGACTGATACTGACCACATTACACACAAGTATAAAGTGTCTTCCATATTCAAATACAGTTCTGTTTGTGGAAATGTGTATGTTGAGTGCTGATCAGCAGGTGAGAGGATAAACAAACGGTAGACACACAAGGCTGGATTGCCTTCTTGCACCTATTGATTTGTATCATAATGGGGGGAAAAGTAGATGGTTGGTGTGGCGTATTGGATAACACCTCAGCCTTCTACACTGTAGACTGGGGTACAACCCCTGCCTGGGTAAACACCCTACACTATACCAATAAGAGTCCTTGGGTAAGACACTACCTTCGCCTTCCTGTGTAAAACAATCTAATCGCAATCGCTCTGGATAAGAGCGTCTGCCAAATGCCGTAAATGTAAATGGGAGTGAAACAGAAATGACGTGTGTTAAAGTGCTTTTTATGTGGAAAAGCTCTCATCTGGTTATAGTGGGGATGCATTTCAATGACATGTGCAGACGGAAACTGGCAGAAGTCCAGATACAGCCTGGACACAAACCACACATTAACACAAGGTGTAAACAGCATCTAAAAGTAAACGAACAAGCCACTCAAAAACTTAACGCCCACTTTCAGGCTAGGTCAATCTACATATACCTGGCATCGGATTTGTGCCATCCCAAATTAAAACGGTGTCTTAGGATCTTACTCTGTAAGCTGGCTGGTCTTTTTCTCTATAAAAGTTAAAGCTTCAGAGAGCGTGAATTCGACAAAAAATCCATATCCAACTGCAACAAAGATTTTGGAAGTGTCAGGTCTGAAAGGAAAAAGAAACACACCTTAGTCAGGCATGGAGATGCACACATGGCACAGAGTGTGGACAGAGAAGCCAAGAAACTGCACTTACACATGAGCTTGAACATAGAAATTACAGCCAAGGTCTATATCTGTCTTCAGTTCTTTGCTGTCAGTTTCCTGAATGGCAGAAAAAGATCAGTCATCTTCAAACCATTGACTGGATTTCACACAAGGAAGTTTTAAGCTGTTGTGCATGGAAAGATGGGCTGAGCAAAGGTGAAAATGGGAACAGGAGAGAGAGAAAGCTAACAGCAGTTAGAGGCAAATGATGCCATATTATGAGCTTCTGATTTTACCTGAACACTTTTAATTGTATTCTTCAGTTGAAGGTATTGTGCAATTTTTTCATATACGCCATCTCTCTGCTCCAACACTTTCCTGGTCAAACAAACAGTTGTATTCAAGGGTCAAACAAACGCATTTACTTACTTACAGCTGTACCCGCACGTGTCAGTGTAACGGTATACTCACTGTAAATCTCTCCTCAGCACGTCACTGATGAAAGACTCATACTGCAGGACTTTGTCGTCGATCGTGGGTTTGCCAGAAGTCATTGTGGAAAGCAGTTACCGTCGCAGTTCCCACACGATAAGGTGCTTTAAGCTTGAATACAGACTGTTTCAGATGACCACTTTAAAATGACACCCGACGAAGCCGAAGCTGCTCAATCTCCTCTCTGCATTAAGGCTAAAGCCACTCTTCCTTCGAGGGAACAGATGAGCTGATGAGCACAGAGAGCCGGCTAGCAGGCCAGTGACGATGTACTCAGACGATCTTTACTCCGTTTCACCGGCGATTTGCGTCTCTTATACAGCACACGAGCCTAGAAATGTTACCTCATTTTTACATGACATATATCTACTATTTATTTATATGTACTGATTTGTATCGATCAAATGTGCGCCATGTGAGAATAATCGACTTGTTTACAAGGTACAGGAAACGGTCGCCTCGAGTAGCAGGAAATGACGCAGTTGCTAGATTTTTTTAAAATTAATTTCTTATTTACTTTTTCAATGTATTTATAGTTTGGTATATTTATGTGATAAAGTTAGCTAAATGAGACTGAATATACGATCAAGACGTTTATATATTTTTAATCTAAACGTCTTAGTCGTATATTCAGTCTCATGTCATATATTAAATATTTTACATGTATATATGTTTTTATATAGGTTTATAATAGGGTTATTATATATTATAATATATATAAGTAAATAAGAAATCAAAAAATCTAACTGTTGATATAGTTTCAGACAAAATACCCCAAGCACAAAAAAGTTTTCATAATGCTTAATTATTCACAAATAAAGTTGCTCAAGCCAAATCCCTACAACTGCAATGTTACTTACAATAAAGGCATATTTAGATTTTATTTTAGGGACAGTGTAATCCAATGGAACTGAATTAAAATGGACATCGATTTTTACTGCTAAAACATGTTACTCTGTAAAAGCGTGACTACCACACCATCAAAACTTTGTGCTCAAGCCTTTCCATAATAAAAGTTTCTAGTTCAAAGGGCAAATAGCCTAGTTAGGCTAGTTAGCGTTAGCTTAGCCGTTAGCGTATTAACTGTCGGAGTCTAAATTTCAAGAAGACCATTTTTTCTCTAAAGGACGACTGCCTGTGTGCTGTTGTGGTTTACAAGCGGTAACGGGACAGGACTTGTTATGTTACATAAAATATTTAATTCAAGTTAAACTTTAAGGCTAACCGGGTTAGTTGTGTTAGCCAAGCCATGCGCCTCCAGCATGCAGACGTGACGTTAGCTCAGTGTTGAGGCTTCATGTGACTTTTTGAGTTTTCTTACTTAAATCGTGACTCGAGATTTTTAAAAATATTTCTCAGTAAATTTGGTGACGCGGGTGGGATAAACGTGGTGGTTGGTTTGCTAACTAGTCTGTGAAAAACTAACTGGGTTAGTTATTAATAACTTTAGCAGAAACATGGCTGGACCAGAGCTGCTCTTGGACTCCAGTATCCGTTTATGGGTAGTTTTGCCCATAGTTTTTATCACGTTTTTTGTTGGAGTTTTGCGTCATTATGTCACCCAACTTTTACAGAGTGACAAAAAAGTGGACCTGGAACAAGTGTCTGACAGGTGAGATGACACCTGACTTAACCTATATCCAAACCCAGTGTATTCAGACCGTGCTGAACAGCTGAAACCAGCACTTTAAAAAATGGTTCTCCGGGGGTTCTTTAGGAAAGGCAGTAGGTCTCTTTAGAGCAATTAGTTCTATATAGAACCACTACATGCTTAAATGGTTATACGTTTGCATGGTGAAATTGTTCTTCAAATTGATGGAGAAAGCGTTGTACATGGTTCTACATAGCAGTAAAACAGCTTCTTCTGCTTTTACAAGCTTGACACAGTAAGAGGAGCAGAACTCTTTTGTTGCTATATAGAACCTTTTTCCAAATATTCTGTATAGAACTGTATACAACACATTCTCCATCAACCAGCAGTCAGAGAATCAGTTAAGCATGACATGGTTCTATCTAAAACTCAGGGTTATAGATGGAACCATTGAACCTTTACTAAAGAACCCTAGAAGAACATTTTTAAGTGTGTAGTGCTGGGCAATGTTTAAGAATTAATAAAGGTAATGGCACAATGCTTCCTCAGTGTTAAAAATAGTTTGTTTTGTTTAGGCTGTTTTATTATTGCAAATCTTAGACCAAATCTGCAGATTTCCATAAGGAGGATTTATGGGTTTTAAAATGTCCTTTGATATAATCTGAAAGCACTCAGCTAATGCATGCATTGCAGTTAACTGCCAAGTCTTGGATACCATGAGTAGCATGCACTGAATAGAGTAAACAAGCTAAAATTGAGCTGGTTGGGAACAAGAATGCCAGTTTTCTGGACATTATCTCATGGATTTTGCTCATTGTCTAGCAGGAATGTTGCTAAAATAACTGAAAAGCTGTATCGCAGTGCGTCACACTGTGCCTGTATAGCTGATGTGTCACCCAGCCTTATGAAGAGGCTTGATGATTATCTGTCAGTTTATCTATTTGTTTGCTTACTTACTCATTCATTCATTCATAGATGTGTTCAATTATTAATTCATTCATTTGCAGCCAGGTGTTAATACGTAGCCGTATTCTGAGAGAGAATGGAAAGTACCTCCCTAAGCAGGTAATGTTCAAACTTGAATTAATTAAGCTAGCTGATATGGTATTAACAGTAAAACCCTTTACCTTCATCTGCTCACAAGACTTCAGTCCATAGCAGTATTGTGCACATTGTTCATTCATTCTATTTCTAATTATAACTCAATGGATTAGCAAGGCCAGTTTTCAGTAGAAACGGCCCGTTTTGGCTTGTGTTGATTGTTGTTGATCTCTGTTCCAGTCGTTCTCCATGCGAAAACATTACTTTAACAATGCTGAAACTGGCTTCTTCAAGAAGGTCAAGAGGAAAGTGGTTCCCAAAAACCCAATGACTGGTAAGGCCTGAAGTTTCACACTGAAGTTTTTCTTTTATATTGGTAATGACATGTTTGAAGCACAGTGATTGGATAAATCACAAGTGGGCTCTGAAGAACGTTGAGGAGGAACTGATGTCTCGAGACCTGAACTTCTGAGGACACTGCAACCAAAAGAAGCATGCTGTAAAAAAAAAAAAAAAAAATCACACTTAAACACATGTTCTTTTAACAACATTTATTGTCTTTTTTCAGACCCTAGCATGATGACCGACATGATGAAAGGAAACCTCACCAATGTGCTGCCAATGATTCTAATAGGTGGATGGATCAATTGGGCTTTCTCTGGGTTTGTCACTAGTAAGTACAGCTGTTTTTAAGGAAAGCTCCAGCTTTTTTACAGAACTCCATAATAACCGTACCTTCCTTGTAGTTTTTGTGACTTCTAAAGTGACATTCGAGGAACATCACCTGACTTATCATGTTTGTGGAATGAAAGTACAATCGAACGATCTTCTATGTGGTAAAGTATCTTATGTAGCCGACACTATTGTGGTTGTTTTGTTTTCCACAGCTAAGGTTCCCTTTCCACTGACCCTGAGGTTTAAACCTATGCTGCAGAGAGGAATTGAACTGGTGTCACTGGATGCGTCTTGGTATGTTGTTGACTATTTTCTTTATTTGATTCCTTGCTGTTCTTCATTTGTTACTAATGTTACCAGTAGTAAATCCACAGAAGCAGTCATGAGTTGTAAAGTAATCAGACTAAACAGTGACTCAGTGAACTTCTACAGACTGTTTAAATTTTAAATATGCTTTTTAAATCTCTTGCAGGGTAAGTTCAGCCTCTTGGTACTTCCTGAATGTCTTTGGGCTACGGAGCATGTACTCTCTCATACTTGGACAGGACAATGGTAAGCTAACCTCCTTATTTATTTGTTTCAGTTGTACACAGTAAGGAGTTACATTAGTCATGCTTGAAATAAGACTTAATTTCAGTTATTAAAGATGTCTTCTGACAAAGTATGATTTAATGTTATTTGTTGTGTTATGTAATATTCTGTAGTGAAGAATTGCATCCTTCAACCTCATCGGTTTGACAGAATTCACTGTTTTGTATCTTTTTTATGTTTTTGTCTATCGGTGTTCTCTCACTCCAGTGGAAACATGTCACAGTCGGTATTCCCCTGACAGTGTTAAAGAAACCCTGACTGCTAGTGTAGCCACTGATTTAGAGCCTAAGAAATCCAGTTGTGATAATCAGCTTTCTGTTTTTTTGGGGTTTTTTTTTGCTACTTAGTTTTCTTCTCCATTAGCCAACATAAAAAAACTGTCCCTTGAAAATGCACCCCAAAGCAGTTGGTGTTTTTTCAAAAATCCTCCCAACTTGAAGATATGTCACTAAATATGGGGTTTCCTTATCTTTAAACCAGAAAATTTCACTGTAGAGACTACTGCTGTACATGTAGGATGTGAGTAGCCATGTTTACAGCAGGTGTAATGATCGTTACAGCGATGGTTTTATTACAGTGCTTGAAGAAGCGCTCTGTCGTTATCTCTCATGCTTCTTCTCATTCTTCTTCCACACATTTTGCGATTAATGCAGCCCGAACCGCTTAACGTACAGACTCTGTTTAAACTGCGTTTCGAAGCTCTCAGCACTGTGATTGTGCTATGTGAGTCGATCGGATTGGGAGTTTTTAATAAAATTAAGTTTAAAAATTAAAAACCTCCCATAAGAATGAACAGCGGAATGTTCAGAACTTCAGATTCCAGCTGACATCGATGATGTCACAGCAGGCCACTCAGTCTCACAGACACAGCTGATCATGCAGGGAATCTGCTTTAAAATCCTTAAACTTTCACCTAGAAACTCCATTTCAGCTGGTAATGGTAGAGAAACTTGTCCTTCCTAAAACCTCAAAATATCTCATCATTTCATCAATTAGCTTTAGAGTTATGCGCATTTGATTGGCACAAGGCACAGAAAACTGCCCCATTCACTCCCATGTAAATTACTCAAAATCTGAATCTGCTTATTTCAAGATTTTCTCTGTGTTTAACTCATCATAACTCTGACATTTTCTTTTCAATACACACAACATTACACCAAAATAATCCTCAAGGGGTCTTATCTCACACCATCTATCTGGTTAAGAGATAGAGTAAACATTTCTCGAGTTATGACTGTTCAAATGGTGCAAATCGGACTCAAACAAGGCTTCTCCACTAAGAGCTGCATATAACATAACCCCCACCCCAGCCCCTAAACATGCATCTCTCCCTCTCACACACACACTACACAGACACACACACACACACAGACACATACCTAAGGAGGTGTTGTTCACAAACACACACACACACTTGCAGCTCTTTTCAAGCACTCTTGCAGTTCCTTCAGGAAATGCCATCTAGTTTTGTTTCAAGTTCCCCATTAATAGTTTGTAGACCTGAGTTTCAACAAAGACAAATATTGTTACCGTTTCAGAAAGGTTAACCCCTTTGCATTTTTTTACAGCTGCGGACCAGTCAAGAATTATGCAAGATCAAATGACTGGAGCTGCTATGGCTATGCCGCCTGACCCCAACAAGGCCTTCAAGGTGGGGACTGCTTTAAGTCATCTCTTAAGTCATCATCTTTGAAATAAATATTGTAACATTACCCTTGTATGATTTAAAAAAAAAAACAGGTTTTGGATACGTTTTTGTGAATTTGTTTGCGCAAAATCAAAGCAATGCAGTCCACCGTTATCTAAGCCATATATCCTTCGTACAACTCCAGTTCCAGTGAAGTTGGGACGTTGTGTAAAACATAACAGAATACGATGATTTGCAAATCCTTTTCAACCTATAATCAATTGAATACACTACAAAGACAAGATATTTAATGTTCAAACAGATAAACTTTATTGTTTTTTGCAAATATTCACTCATTTTGAATTTGATACCTGCAACACGTTTCAAAGAAGTTGGGACAGGGGCAACAAAAGACTGGGAAAGTTGAGGATTGCTCAAAAAACACCTGTTTGGAACATTCCACAGGTGAAAAGGTTAATTGGAAACAGGTGAGTGTCGTGATTGGGTATAAAGGGAGCATCCCTGAATGGCTCAGTCATTCACAAGCAAGGATGGTGCGAGGTTCACCACTTTGTGAACAACTGCATAAGCAAATAGTCCAACAGTTTAAGAACAATGTTTCTCAACGTGCAACTGCAAGGAATTTAGGGATTTCATCATCTACAGCCCATAATATCATCAAAAGATTCAGAGAATCTGGAGAAATCTCTGCAAGTAAGCGGCAAGGCAGAAAACCAACATTGAATGCCCGTGACCTTCGATCCCTTAGGCGGCACTGCATTAAAAACCCACATCATTCTGTAACGGATATTCCCACTTGGGCTCAGGAACACTTCAGAAAACCACTCTCAGTGAACACAGTTCGTCGCTCCATCTACAAGTGCAAGTTAAAACTCTGCCATGCAAAGCGAAAGCCAGATATCAACACCACCCAGAAACACCGCCGGCTTCTCTGGGCCCGAGCTCATCTGAGATGGACTGACGCAAAGTGGAAAAGTGTCCTGTGGTCTGATGAGTCCACATTTCAAATTGTTTTTGGAAATCATGGATGTCATGTCCTCCGGGCCAAAGAGGAAAAGGACTGTCCGGATTGTTATCAGCACAAAGTTCAAAAGCCAGCATCTCTGATGGTGTGGGGGTGTGTTAGTGCCCATGGCTTGGGTAACTTGCACATCTGTGAAGGCACCATTAATGCTGAAAGGTACATACAGGTTTTGGAGCAACATATGCTGCCATCCAAGCAACGTCTTTTTCAGGGACGTCCTGCTTATTTCACCAAGACAATGCCAAGCCACATTCTGCACGTGTTACAACAGCGTGGCTTAGTAGTAAAAGAGTGCGGGTACTAGACTGGCCTGCCTGCAGTCCAGACCTGTCTCCCATTGAAAATGTGTGGCGCCTTATGAAGCGCAAAATACGACGACGGAGACCCCGGACTGTTGAGCAACTGAAGTTGTACATCAAGCAAGAATGGGAAAGAATTCCACCTACAAAGCTTCAACAATTAGTGTCCTCAGTTCCCAAATGCTGACTGAGTGTTGTTAAAAGGAAAGGTGATGTAACACAGTGGTAAACATGCCCCTGTCCCAACTTCTTTGGAACGTGTTGCAGGCATCAAATTCAAAATGAGTGAATATTTGCAAAAAACAAAGTTTATCCGTTTGAACATCGTATTCTGTTTTTATGTATGTTTTACATTGGAATTGAGGTTGTACAATAAACCCTGGACAGGTTGCCACTCCATCGCACGGCATCTCTTTGGACTGCAGGAGGAAACTCCATGCAGAAAGCACCCTGGTTACCCGGCCAGGGAAGCAGATCTAGGCTCTTTATCCTCTGATGCGACAGCACTATCCACTGTGCCACCATGGCAGTCCACCTTAAAAACTAGAAACCTCTTTTTAAATTTTAAAGTGGTATGTTATTTAGATACAAACTGAGTGTAACCCCAGATAAAATCACCAGAATCCACCAGAGAACAGTTTAGTCCATTCCCAGTCTTTATGGGAATATTTTGCCTTGCATGCACCTCTCTGCCATGAATGGATTTTAAAAAATATGTTTTGGGACCAAAATCTCGTAAAATCAATCGTACAAATATCTTAAAACAATGTTTTATGGCACAACGTCAGGAATAATCATTCCTAACTGTTTTGAGTAATAAATTGTGAGGGAGCTTTGAGGCATTAATCACATCAGACTTCTGGCACCACCGCTGCGAACGATTCAGACGGTTTCTTTAGAATTGAGCATTTCACATCAAACCGCTCTGAAAGACTCTTTACATTGTAACCATTTCATTATGCAAAATGTTGAAATCTCTCCTGTAAGATAAATAACTGATTCATTCACCAATTTCAGTAGTTAAAACAGTCACCATCTTTTTTTCGTGGTGTGTTTTAGAGTGAATGGGAGGCTCTGGAGATTGTTGAGCACAAGTGGGCTCTGGAGAACGTCGAGGAGGAACTGATGTCCCGAGACCTGAACTTTCAAGACCTCTTCAGCCAAGACTACAAACGGAATGTGTTGTGATGGTAGCAATAACACAATGTTTAAAGTATAATCTGATGGTAGTTTCTGCACTGTTACAAACATAAACCCCCAGAATAATTTTCATCCTTTATTTTTCTTTCTTCTTTTTGAAATAGCAGATCATTTGACTTCTCCAGATCTAATTATTAGTGTGGCTGAAATGATTTAAGAGGTATTTTGATGTCTGAGAGAAGGTATTGAAAATGGCAGATGTACAGACTTCAAGAGCTGCTGCCACCCAGTGATTAATTTAATGAGTGCTTGTGTAAATGTAAACAGTACAGTAGAGAACTGAGAGGGACTGGAATAAATTAGTATTTTTGTTCTTGTTTCTTTGTTCTCTTCATCTCAACTTGAAGCTGCCGTTATTTTTTTGGTACACCAAATATTTTTTAGTTCATGCGCAGAGTATTATACTTCATCTTCAGTATTGCCTTAACTGGGTGTCTGAGTTTTGAAGGCAGGATTTAATTTAGCTGTGTTGTTTGTTTTGTGTGTAACAGCTGATATTCTGTTGCTTATACCACTCATGCCTTCTTCTCTTGAGGTCTTCCTTTAAAGGAGAATTCCACAGTTTTTCGAAATTCCCTTATAAGTTAAGATGCAAGCTATTCAGAGTGGATTGTTGTGAAACACTCCCTTCCAGAGAAACGTCAGAACTGTTCACAGTGGTAGTGATAGGAACCAGACATCTGAAGAGTGTTATTACCTCTAAAAGCTTCCTCACAGAAAGTTCCAGCATCAAATAGTTATGAACATGCTGCCTGATCTCATAGATGATGTTTTATGATAGACCAAAATCTTCCATCTCAGAACTAATATATATATTTTTTTAGATTTGCCACTATATTACAATTCATAACATTTTATATAGGAACTCAAGACACTTGTAGGTTTGCTGTTGCTTTTGGATAGTAAATAAAATATTTATACTCCATATTTGCATTGTAGAAACACATCCTGGTTCCTATCACTACCACTGTAGTCTGTAAGTTTCTCCACAATAAATCATTTCACATCAAACTTCTCTGAATGACTTTTACATCTCAACAACTGAACTATGCAGAATTTTTGAAAAATCAGTGGACTTCCCCTTTTAACTGCTTTCTGTTTCTATAATGAGAAATTGAATGTAGCAAATCTATTCTAATCACTGCCTATGAGTCAGAAATTTCACTGACAATAAAATAATTTCATAAGGATTTGATAGGCATCCTTTGGTGCTGTGGAAATGAATTCATGACTGTTGAGTGATGAAGCTGGTTAGGTGTTGGAGGCGGATATGGTTCACCACACACATTTCCTCTGATGATTGCTACAGAAATGAATCAGATATCTGAGGAGAAAGGGATCAATATTCTGAAAGGATAAGGCCCCATCATTGTTTATTAGAGGTGCAAAACTTGTACTATTAGCTTGGACCAATTCTAGATTCTAGGCAATGTTGTAAACAACGGAGAGGGAACAAAGACTACACACTCTGATTACTCATAAATTCTTTATTTCATAATGTATACTTTCTTTACAGAATGGCTTCCTAATGTGCGGACTGATCAGAAGGCTTGATCAAAGCATTTTTCCACACAGGACTATGAAAAATCCATTCTAAATCATTATATTTGGACATTATGTGCACATGCTGTGTAGATTACAGGATTGTGCAATGTACAACTCTCTTGAGTCTAGCTCTAATGATTAAAAAGCCAGTGGAATGTTTTTCGAAATATCTTTTCCTGCTGGTAGAAACTGTAAAATGCGGAACATAAATGTTTATTATAATCTGCTTCGACATTTACTGTGGTGCGTAAAAATTTGAAAATCATCTTCTAGATCTTGCTGGTTCAAGCGCTACTGCAGTTTTAGGAGTTTTATGTAAAGGCCAAAATCAAACAAGACCAGACAAATATAAACCACGTTTTCCTTCAGAAGTAGCGAATATTTAAAAAATGTTTTCTGTATAAATATGGAAGACAGGGTTATGTAGGGAAAAGCACAGTGGCGTTGATTGCAGAAAACGAGGTGTAAAAGTTTAGCTCATTCACTGTCGTTAAAGCAGATATAAAACACCAATAATTCACAAATGCAAAAATTAGAACCTGTTCAGCGTGCAGCTGTCATGTAGAGTGCTGGAGATTTTTAGACTCGAAGCACTTTGTGGATCTGGCATGAAAGGCATTTCACATTTAGCAGGCTGAAGATTCTCCACAAGGTGGTGCTGTTAGCACTCAAATCGCTTTTGGTGCTTTGCATCAATGACACTGTGCCCTTGTTTTTTCTTCTGAAACTGCTCACTTTGTAATTGAGAAAGGGCTCAAATCATTTTGCATGCCCATTCCCAGTGGATGCAAAAAGGAAGGTGCTAAGTGTCTGAAGGGTGGTCAAAGTAATAACTGATAATACTGAGCGTATTGGAAAGACATTAGATAACATTTAGTAATTGCAGGGAGGATTACTGATAGCATCATAAAAAAACAGCCCCAATTCTATGTCTGAGGTAAAGTGAGTTCATGGAAGTCAAATGTTTCATACAAAGTGTAGAATCTACCTCAATACTATATATAATCGTCATTTATTCATATCAAAACATGAGTATACAATTATATTCCATATATTAACAAAATAAAAATGAAAGCTCACCCATCCCCAGCATTTGATCCATATGATCAAAGATATTTATTACAATACAAAAATACTGTACATATGCATTTTAAAAATGATTAAGAGCTCTATCCAGAAAGCACTGAAATATTCTCATTGCTCCAGAGTTAATTATAAATTGCACGCAATTAATGAAAAAGAATGCAATATTCATATCCTCCTTTTTTGTTTTTGATTTTAACCCTAACCCTTTCATTAAAGATAAAAATACAAATTTACGGCTGAAAAATGTCTCTGTTTGTGTCCTGCAACAGAGTGTCTTTTCCAGACATTGCAACAGTGGAAAAAGATGACAACAAAGAAAAAAAATGTGGAAGCATTTGATTGCTGCCTTTGACAGCAGATACATGGATGTGTTGGAACTGTAATTAAAACTCACTCATTATCCACATCTGGCAGTTAAGAAAATAAATAGTTCACGAGTGAGTAGATACAAAGCTATATTACACAGTCACCTAAAATACTTTTGCGCCTTTTGCTAATAGAGGTTCACAGAAATCATACTGCAACAGTTACATTTCTGACCACTCGCTCCCTGATATAAGCGCGAGAAAGGGAAAAAAACACTTTAAAGGGATAAATTAACCAAAAAGGCTAACATGACTAAAGGCTATACATGCATAATGTCGACCGTCTAGCTTTTGTTATTAGTAATGTCAGCACCTTTGGCTGATCTGTTCCTTTAAAGAATGCTTTCCAGCATTCAGAAGAAAAAAAAAAGCCTATCCACAACCCTTAGATCAACGACTGAGACAGAACAATCAAAAGCTCTGATACAGAAAAGTATTTTCTGAAGCCAAAAAAAAACATGAAATAATGAGCATCAGGACACAAATCAACCGAGACTCGGACTGAAGTACAACATCAGTGGAAACTCACCAGTTAAAGCAACAATTCATCCAATAATCTTATTAACGGTGAACAAAAGTTAGCTAGGAACAGTCTGCATTAACACTGTTATGCTAACTGGTTCCCGTTATCTTTTATGCATTACTAGTCACTTTAGCATGTCTGTGTGAAACACTCCTTTTTAGGAATGATTCAAATATACACAGTTTTCCCCTCAACTCCTTAGTAGATCAGTCAAGACATGCTTTATATCTTAAGTTCTTTACTTTTGCACTGGAGCAATGAGGTTAATACAAAAGTCCATGGCACTCAATAAGACTTGCTTGTTAGCTAGATTAGCCGCATTGCTTCAGTGCCAATCTGAAGAAACCAAACAATTTGTGGGCAACTGACTGTGGCGTTAGGGGAAAACTGTATAAGTTAGATTTTTCGGTGAAGCATTTCTTTAATGTTTATGAAAAATAATCCCAGAAAAAAAAGCACAGCACTGAGGTTAAATGGATATAATGTGAAGCTAAATTCATGGTTTAGCAAGATGTCTGCAGTCCAGAGTAACCGAGTAGAACTGAATAAAGGGCCACTGAATTAATCACCTTTTCCCTTCCGAGGCGATACCACGTATCAGTACCGATCCTATGTCTACATAACAACTACTATATATAAATTCTGACATTTAAACAAATACAATTATGTTTTTCGGTATGTGTTCTATGTCACAAATAAAAGGCGTACAACATTCATTGGATGTTATCTGCACATTTGAATAGTTTCTGAGCTGCAAAAACATCGTCCGTGTTCGATGCTATGGTTCATCTTTAATTACTAAGATATCGAAATCATTGCTGGTCGTGGAAACCCTGGTGTTTTATATTTTGCAGTGAGCGTTTTTACTACTGCTCTTCTGAAACGTGAGATACTCCCACACCACTGACATGTTGCTTGCTTCAGTTAAGCTCCATCTACTGGCAGCCTTTAGAAGTTGCTTCACCTCACTGGTATCCTCTAGTGCTGATACTGTGTTTAAGTACCAGTATCGAGTCCTGTCTTTCAGATTAAGTCTAGCATTATCAAAAGGAATATTCCTCAAACAGTGTATTTTAATGCAAAACTAGGCTTAATGTCTGAAGTTAGCTTGCTAAACCATGAACTTAGGCTTTCAGTTCATCCCTTAATTCTGAGGTTGCGAGTTTGATTCATAAAGCGAGACTGAGGGTGCAGATCTGGATCAATTCTGCACATATACGATTGCAGGCCCAGCACATGGCTGAAAGAAAAGCAGCTTATCTTGCTCTGAAAATCAGAAGAAGCAGTCGCTGAATGGATCCAGTGATGAATGGCAGTGAACCACAACTCGGCGGCACACCCGGCCTACACAGATTCTCTAAGAAAAGAAAAGAAAAAGAAAAAAAAAAAAAAAAAAAAAAAAAAACACCACAATGGAGCAGCACAAACAAACCATGCGGTATGCGGTTCTGCCTCCACCGGCCCAACCAGTCCCTGTGCACTTCTTGTGAAGAAGGAGTAACGACAACCTGCAGTCCCCTATCTATGATGCCTCTGCACCAGCCTGAGAGAGTAGCCCCTGCCTCCCACTTTCCTGTTTTGGTTAGAGAAGAGGCAGAAGGTTCAAGTTTTTCTTCGAAAACAAAACAAACAAAAAGACAAAAAAAAAAAATAATAAAAAACTCCCTCATTAACCTGAGAGTGGGAGAGAACACAAATAAAGAGGGAGACGGCAGGAAGGCAAGGAAAAGAAACTAAACAAAACGGACATCGGTGGAGTTGTTTCAGTCTATTTCCATGGCTCCACCCACTCCGTCGTGGTTAGTGGAAGTGATGTGATTATCAGGTGGAGGAAGTGTCGGCTGGCGGATCTTGTCTTGGCGCTGGTAGAACAGAAGGTAGGCAGCATTGGTCTAAAAGAGGAAGAACGAGATTCATTTTTAGGGTGCTTTCAGTCATGTCACACCCATATTTCAGTCATACCCATATCTTTCATTTCTCTTGTGTTTGAGGACCAATTCGGACGATTGTGTGGGTTTATGTACCAAAAATAGCCATAATTAATTTTTACAGTCAGAATTAAATTCATTTTGAAACAATTTACATACTACATCAAATTCTTTGATTTAAAAAAACCCAGAAAAAAAATTCTATTATATAGGCTTTTTAATCCACAAAAAATGGCAAATGCTAAATCCTAGCCGGTACACTTCCTATAGCCTACAAACAATGTGGGAGAAAGGTTAGAATCCCAAGCATTTAGACTGCAGTTTTTCATGTTGCGTCAAGAAATACTGATTGCAAAAATATGCAAACAAACAAACGTCATTTTGGGGGTATATTTCTCACTAACATTATAATGATAAACAGATCCTGCAGCTTTTTGAGATGGTATATTGGTAACAATGAGTATCAGTATCAGGCTGTTATGAGGAGAAAAGTGCTGGATCAGATATCTAAAGGGAAACAGAATGAATCTGATCCAATACTTAAACAAATCTATCCTGAAATATCACAAACATGATTTTCTACACAAAAAAAATGTTGCGTTAATGTCGGTTTATCAGTAAAAAAAATGCGCGTTTGACATGTTTCCATTTCTAATTTCAGCTATGTCGCAACTTGTGCGCCTCTGCCCAAAAACGATGCACAAAAGAGTCATACTGAATTAAAACTACACCACATTTAATACTGTCAGACTGCAATATCTATGCACACTGCAGATTCATAGTGGATTAAATTCATTCCGCAATTATTACTAGATTATTACTAGATTAATCCAACTCAAATAGGGCAGGAATGAAGTTATTCTTACCACAATTTGTTCTTCCTTTGCACAGGTCACCTTGCTGTCATCAAAATAATACCACTGCCCATCGTCCTTGTTCCGAGCATAGCTGGTATCTGCAGAGAAAGAATGAAATTAAAAAGGAAACGAGGTTCAGCACCCTGATGCATGAGGAGTCAAAATGTGAAGATTCCTTTTTGGAGTCATGCAGTTACCAACATTTTGCTGTGTGGTGAAAATGACTGGTGACTCAACCCTACAGCACTAAAAGGGCTAACTATGACTGAAAGCTAACCTGGTCACTTAGCATGATGTCAGGCTAACTAGAAACTGTAGTTTTCATTAACTGTTTATAAACACAAGCTTTACTGGTTGAACTCTCTCTTTAACCTCTTATTCTCCAAGGTATATTTTGGTTTGTCCACCTGAATGTACATGACCAAATTGCACGGCAAATTATTCAGTAACTGCATGAAATAAATGTAAATTGTTATTTTATTTATTGAATTATTTATTTGTAAAATTTCCCCTCAAATTAACAGAACATGTTTTATGATCACACGTATTACTATATGGTTAGGGAACCAGCCCTGTGACTGGAAGGTTGCCGGTTCGATCCCCTTGGCTGACAGTCCATGACTGAAGTGTCCTTGAGCAAGGCACCTAACCCCCAATTGCTCTGCGGGCGCCATGGTTAGGGCTGCCCACTGCTCCGGGCAAGTGTGCTCACTGCCCCCTAGTGTGTGTGTGTTCACTAGTGTGCATGTATGTGGGTGTTTTACTGCATGGATGGGTTAAATGCAGAGGTCTAATTCCACAGTGTACAAACACAGTGACAAATGGTTGTAAATTCTATTCTTCTATTCAAAGCCAAAAATCTTAGATGCTCTTTTTTTAATAAAAATAATTTTTACAGAGCAGATCACTGATGAGATGCCATCTGTTTATAGTTTATAGCCTAGATTTGTGGAAAAATGGGTCAAATTTCAGTAGAAAAAAAACTTTATTTCTATTTCTGCTTCTTCAATTATATAAGCAAGAAGCTCTCATACGACACCCAGTTTTTAAATGTAGCTTATGAAATATCAAAGTTATGAAGAATATGACAAAGTGTGTTTTGGAACCACCGGTGGTCTCGAGGAGTTGAAGTTAATAGGGCATGTAGAATGAGTGAAACGTACAGTGTCCATCCCGGAGGCCACCATAGTGGTTTGATACAGCGATCAGGTCATATCTGCTGGGAGGTTCACAGTCGGTCCCTGCTTTTCTCAGGAGGCAACCAGAGAAGTCCAGATGTCTGCAAAGCACGATGGGATGAGAGATTAAGGCAGCTGCTACTTTAATTTTCACCATTAACCTCCACGTGTACAGCCTTTATGACTTCCGAGTATAACTCCACTACTCTGACAAATGCTCTTATAGAAGAGCTGACATAACAAACACACATGGAATTATCACTACATGATAGACAGTGTATTACAAACTTTAAGAGTTTGAAAGGAAAGGAAAGGAAAAAAAAAAAAAAATTACTGCTAACCGTAAAGGGAAGTCGACGATGGTGTCCAGTTTCTCGCGGGAATACTTGGTGTAGGAGAAGCGTTTCAAGTGGATGATTAAAACTTCAGGAAGAGACCACAGATCCAGCTTCTTAGTCGCAAGCTGGTGCTTCTTGCACGTCGGGCAATACCTTCAAAATATCACTGTCTTATTTACAAAGTTTAATATGCTGTGTCCAAATTTTCCCTATGATTCAATGCATATTAATGTACAATCAGTGAACCACTTATTTTCCCCTAAATTTATGAAACTCATTTGTACAATGAATCTTTGTGACAATCTTTACAAAGCCAAAGCTTTGCTAGATTTTTATGAAATAGAAACAAGAGATATGAACATTTCTGTAATATTAAATGGTTAATATGTCATTATAGTCAGTCAGAGTGCTTTTATGTGAAATGCACCACTCTAGAGAAATATAAAAATATAAAACATAATTTTTTAAATCCATTCACAGCAGAGAGGTACATACAGAGTGTAAGACAAAACTGATAACTGGTTGTTTTGGATAATAAATGAGGCTGTATGGCTAAAAGCTTTGAAATACGTTCAACAGTATAGGATAATAATAAGAAGAATAAATAATAATAATAACAGTAACAACAATGTACTATGATTTAATAGTAACAACGGATCACAAGTAACAAAATACACTATACTATTTGAGGGGTTAAGTGGGTTACAAGGAACAATATGCAATAGTGTGTGAGGGGAAAGTAGGTTACCAGGGGTTTTCCTCTTCAAGTGTTTCTACAGTGGTGAAGAGCTCGATGCATTCTTGCAGCTGCACTGTGGTCTGCTGCTGGGGGACATCCATGCTCTGGTCTTTTACATATTTCTGTTCAGAAAGAACTTATGAGGACAACTGAAAAAATGTCTTGTGGGGAAGGTGTGCATAGAACTGAGAGCAATTTAACTTACTACAGCAACACCAACAAAACTAAAGCAAAACTTACTAGTTAACACTAGAAAAATAAATGTGAAATGTTTCACTTTCAAAAAGACAATGGCTATTAATATGTACGTACAGACTAAATGTCTGTATTAACAATATCCCACTAGCTGATTCTGAAGGCATTGTTCACTGAATCAAACGTGTTCAATTAATTTAAAACAAAATCTGAACAGCTCAGTGTAAGAAGCTGTTATTAGCAAAGAATGTGGATCGGTTTCCCAGATGATGCATAGTAGAGTATAGCACTGCAAACCAGTGGATTAATTGGGAAAACATAAACTAGATATTAAGAAACATATTGGGTTGCTGGCAATTTGACTTGACTTGACTTGAAAAACATTTTTTACAATCAATAACTGTTTCCATCATTTTGGCCTGCAGTGTATTAACAGGGGAGAATCCTGTATACTGCCTTTGTAAACAACAGAGGAAACCCTGTAGCCTATACAGACTTACCTCTGCCTCATTCTCATTGTAGTATTTCTTCTTCATGTCAGGGTCCCAGTCAATGGCCACATACAGTGGAGCTGCGAGATGATGCCACAGAACATTACTACCATCTTAGAACACCAACACATTCACATGCACTCACTTCTCATGTATGTTGAGAATTTAACTTTCGGTAAAGATGCAGGGGTGGTATTTCAGTACTATACCCAGGTATTACTTTGATTAGTACTACACATACCTATTACTGCAACTGAATTATTGTACTTTGTTACATTTACAAGAGGAGAGCCTACATTTTACTCCTTACATTTTCATTTGGATCTCGAAAACGCTTGTTGTAAATCTCATAAGTCAGGACATTTTCCTCTTTTTTGGTTTTTCTCCAGTCAAAACTCTCATGCTTTTATATTCTTCCCAAATTGTATATTCTATTATTCCAAATAATATTCCCAAAACTGCTCATTTGTCTTTGTGCAATGAACAGTATTGCCTAGTAGTCACTGAAAAAGGTTAAGACAGATTCTTTAGTCTGGGTAATACAGTGTGAGGAAAGGGGGGGAAAAAAAAAAAAAAAAACAAAAAACAAAAAAAAAACTACAACATAAAACATTTTAGAATAACAATGCATGGTGTTTTTGGAGTAAACAAAGAATGGGATAATAAGCTGTAATAGTTTTTCTCTGGATTGTCTCTGCACAATGAAATGTATATAAAAAGGTCAGATTTTAGTTTAAGAAAAAAAAGAGCAAATGTCTGCATATATAAATAGATAATTTGCATTTGCATATCTATCTGTATTTTTTGGAATACTCAGTACAAATATTTGTAATCAACTGAAAGATTATTAAATCACATATTAAATCACATATTAAATCACTATTAAATCATGTTACAGTGCAATTTATCACAGTAACAATAAATTGTCATTGTTCACCTCTAGATCCTAGTTTATGCCCCTTTTTCATTAACATCTGACCTCTGCTGTACTAACTCCAGCATTAGTCACCAGGCTCATGTAATACTGTAACTTTCAGAGAAAACCAATGTAAACTTATATTTTATATTCACCCTAAAAGTACTAATATTACTAATAATACGTCAAAGTTTGTATAAGCCTGTTGGCATACGAGATCCTGGTTTCACTCACTGTTAGCTAGGTTAGGGTGAAAATGTGTTCAGGGGTTGTGACATCAAAACCATGATGAAGGGTTTTTGCAGATTGGTTCTCGTATAGACGGGGTCATGTGAATATTTTGGTAGAGTGCAACAATCTCAAGAAAAAAAATCAAATGAAATTCTCCATGAATTAAATTAGAACAGGACTCACAACAGGAAGTAAAGGTGCTGCCTCCATCTACCATGCCTTGATCTGTGGTGCCATTGGAATTCACTGCTTGGATAGCAAAGAGCGGCTTCCTCTTCTTCTCTGCACAGCACTGTCTAGCCATAGCTCTCTTGTTCACCTGAGCAATGGGCTCAGCGTCATCTTCATCTTCCACATCATCCTCATCATCTTTCCCTGAAGCCCCTGCAGCACCTTGATCCCCATCAGCAGCATCCTGGGAGTTGGTGTCCGTGCTGCCGCAGGCCGACTGGCCCTCTTCTGTGCTGCTGCCCCGGTCTGGTTCACTGTTCGACTCCTCTTCCTCCTCCTCCGCTCTCTCCTCCCCTTCACTGCTGGGACTGGCCTCTGAATGGATGTTGTTCTTGTTGTGTCCATCATTCTGAGCATTCTCCTGTGACTCTTCTTCTCTTGTGGATGGGCCTGCTTTCTCAGAGTCTTCCTCACCCTCATCTGTATGGATGTGAAGAACAGAGAGGAGAGTTTAGAGATGAGATTAAAACTGCAATGATTAGGTCGACAAAATTGATGAGCTGATTAAAGTGTGGACGAGATGGAAAAAAATAGTATATCATGATACATAGACATTTTCGTGATGTACAATATGTATCATAATATTCTGACAGACAAAAAGCCGTCATGAAAAGCAATGAACAGTGATTATTTTTTAACATTTCACATACTTGGTGGCACTAAATTCAGTTAAAGAGGATCAGTGCTCTTACAATAACTGACATCATCCACAATATGCTCATAAAAGCCTTTTGTGTATTATGATAACATTAAATATCACAATAACGATAAAATATCATACTGCCCTCTACAAGCTGCTTATGAAAAAGTATATGGATTTTCATTTTGTGTATCATTTACTACCAAAAAAACCTTAATGCTCAATAAATGTTGATACAAAAGATACAAGTGACCATTCGAACAGACTGCAATTTGAGATCGCAATTAGTAGTGATTGGGGTGATTTCCATGCGCGAACATAACTGAGACAAATAATAGCAACGTTTGTTCTTCTGGTATTTTATTTTTTTACACTTCCAAACTCTGAGTGTGTGAGTTGAAGCTTAATCCTCGTTATATGAAAGGTAAAGGAAAATTAAGTAGTTTAAACATGACAGCCTACTTTTAGATGCTTATCTTTAGTAAAGTGCTTCAACAAAAATATCTTGGTTATTAGTTATTTTACAGCTTAGTTATTGTTAAAGAACAAATATTGGATGGGTAGCACTATTAGCTGATGCTGGAGGTTTCAGTATAATGTAGTATATAGTTTGGCTAAGCAAAACATCTTTTTTATTGCATATCACAACATGAAATAACATATGTTCTATTGTCAGACATGAAAAATCATGAGTAGTGAAAAATCATGTCAAGTTCAGAAGTCCCAATCCCCTGTAGGCAGCTGGGCAGTACCATTCCTAGGAGAAAACTGTAGTCATCTTAACATGAAAATTCTTGTGCATTCTGACACTAAAATGTTGGAGTAGTTGCTGCAGAATTATTTGGTTCATTTAATTCAATAACTATGCAAATACAAGTCATATATAAAAATTTTACAACACTTCGTTTTTTTGGTTAAAAATCTGTTGCTTACTATACAATGGTTAAAAGACCAGCGTGTATTTGACAGACATCTTCTTTTGAAATCTCACATGTATTATAAATCAAGAATATCTTCCATCCTTTGTGTTCTTGTAGCTCTATAATGGCACAAACTGCTTGGAACCCCATAATCACCACTCACAATATTATCTGTAGGTGCGGTGCTGCGTTTGGGGGAGAGAAGGATTCTCCTTCAGAGTTTTCTATTCATTATAGAAATAATCCTTAGTTGCAGCCCTGGAATAAAATGACCTGACATCTTTTGGTGGGTCAGCTCTCAATAAATAAAGACGCTCATTACCTCCAGTCACTCCATTGGCCTGATTCTTGTATAAATCCTCCTCTTCGTCATTTTCGTCTCCATCATTTTCATCCTCCTCTTCTTCTTCTTCTTCTTCCACTTCCTCTGCTGGGTCTGGCTGACGAACATAGCGCCTGGGAAGGGATGTGACACCCATTTACACCTCCCTTTCTGAGGATAATTAAACTGTGCCAGCTATAAAATGCTACTGCTAACATTTCGTCTAGCTATAAAACCTACTGTTAATAAATGACCCAGCAACACGAGTTACAGCTAAATGTCATCATCAGCATCTGATTCAGCTCCAAACTGTAACGTTTAAAGGAGGGAGACACTGAACTTGATTTAGACCGTCATACTCTGCAGGAATAAGTGAGTTCCAAACAAAAGGATGTCGTTTTCCCTCAAAAACTGCTTTCTTCATTCTTGCATTTCTTAAAGGGATGGTCGAGGAAAATGTTCACAATTTTCTTCTTATAGGGCTCCCAATTGGCCTGGGCTGTCTTACTTGCAAAGGTCAGTGTGGCTGCAGGTATTCAATACAAGCAGAATCAGTTGTTTGAAGACTGAGACCAACTGTTTTAATAAGCAGAATCAGGTGCGCTCCTGCTTGTTTGGAATAAAATCCTGCAGAAACACCAACCCTTTTTTTTTTTTTTTTTAACAAGATTGGACACCCCTGGTCTAAGCTTCAGCCCTACCACTGGCAGATCATGAGTCTGATCCCTGGCAATGCCAAAGATGTCCAATGCCTAGAGTCCAATACACCATAATTGCCCTTGCACTCTCTGGGTGGGTAGGATCGCCCTCCCTCTCGCCCTAAAACTCAGCAGCATCCCAGCCAATGCAGAGAATGTTTAGGGAGGGGAACTCCCACTCAATGTCTTCTGGGTTAGTCAGATGCTAGAGGGCGCTCCTGAGGGAGTCCAAAAGGAATGGGTTCCTATGGAGCTTTTGTGCAAAATCATAGTTTGTAAATGCTGCATTGTTCGTTCATACAGAAAAATGTACAGGTCTAGCAGAAGTCTCTCAAAACTGCTGAAATATTTTTGAACTCCAGTTTTAAGATTTTCTAACAGTGTACAATGTGCGTTCATAACTCCGTGAGTACAAACCACTTTGCTCAGCCAATGAGCTGATCAGCATACCAATCAATCAGGACTCAGTAGCAGTAATGCCAACCAATCAGCACTCAGTAGAAGTAATGCTAGTCTTAGCATGTAGAGCCCAAAACCATTTTGCTGTTAAAAATGGAAAGATACAAACACATTTTCTTAGTTTTTTAGTGAAATAAATCCTCCTACGTTCCAAAATTAAAGGAAGGTCCTGCACAAATCATTAGAAACTTTTCATTTTTTCGATTTTAGCCATTTAGCTACATTCACCCCATTCACTACGGACTAGCTCGCAGGCACCTTCCAGTGTTTGCAGTTATTTTTTCCATATGAAGGGAAAATTTGTGGTCAGGTTCCATTTAAACTGGCTCTAGCAGCTGCTGGCTGATGTAACAGAACTGGCAGTCAGTGTTCTCCTCCAAATGCACCAAGCGGTCGAATTGTGTTGCTTTAGAGGACATTCAAAAAGACGAGTTGTGTTTAGGAGGAAGCAGCTTAGTTGCATCATGTGATCGGAGGAGATCTAACTAGCAACTGGAAGTGACCATGACAAAATTGGTGGAAAAGTGGGTAAAATAAATAAATAAATGAAAACAACAAAAAAAATTCTCATAGTCATTCCAGGTATGTATAGTATTTGATGTTTGCTACTTTAGTTTGCACTGGAACTATGAGGCTAATGTAGCTAACAAGTATTGGAATCTTTTGAACTGTGTGCATAAATAATCATCAATCTCAAACACACTTGTTCATGTGGTTTCTGACACGGTATCATGTATACTGTTATTGATTTAAGGAAAGTGTAAGTTTGTGATATGTAGATTGCATGATCATAAAATGAGCTATAAGTTTTCATTATTTGATAGCTACATTAGCCTCACAGCCCCACTGCAAAACTAAAGAAGCAAACATTACACACTAAATATGTCCTGTTGGATTAATTGCATTTGAGGGGAATTATATACAACTTAGGTTTTTAGCCAGCACATTATCTTCTCTCTGGTTCAGCGTTTCTAGAAGCGCAAACCAACAAACCGGTGCAAACATGAGTACTCACGCCAGACGCTGCAGGAACAGCTGGTACAGGGAGTCTCTGGTGCATTGAGCCCGTGGCAGTGCCATGAGCAGAGGATGGCCGAAAAGTGTTGTGCTGTAGTTGCTGCCCCCTGAGCCATAGTCTCTGTAGTGGGAACGTTCACGCATGTAGACAGCCAGCAGAACTTCCTCTTCATCCTCACCTTCACAGGTGCTGCTTATCTCATACCTGCAAGAACACAACCAAAGAAACTAGCTGCATATCTCTCTTTTTTATAGATAGGAACTTTGTTAAAGCTACACTATGTATGTTTTGGGGATGTGGTGACCTCTCTGGTGGGAATGTGTAATTGCAAGTAACGTGTGGAAGAACATTTTGTAACGTTGACTGTGTTTTAGACCCCTTCCCCAAGTGGATGAATGTGATAACTGTGAGTACGTTGAAAGGGTATTCAAAGAAAGCAGCTTACTAAATAAGTCGAGAAACTGTTAGGGTATAATTAGTAACTGATATTGTTTAACTAGAAAGTATCTAATTATTTTTAGACATTACCCTGTAATGCAATATCTTTCAATTTCAACAAAAAATATCTTAAGTAGTCTAAAGTATATCATATTACAGTATATCTGCAAACCTTTATTTCTGAAATAAAAACACTGCAAATACAATTTAATGTCAAGGAGGCTAAAAAGGAAGTGAACACCACTGAATTTAGATTAAGACTGCCAGCACTGTATATAAGTTGATGATTAGCAGGATATGTTAACTGGCAACATCAGCTTTTATTCAGTGTTAGCATGGCCAAAGAGAGCTAGCTCGTTGAAAGCCCGTTTAGGATAGTCTTTACATGTAAACTGTCAGTCAATTTAGTCAAAAACATTACTACCATAATATCAAAATCTGGGCAAACTACAAATGAAACATATAAATTAAGTATAACTTTTGCCATGTTAAGCAGCTCAGCAACAACTGTGACTGCCAACACAGTCAGGGGACTTACTGGAATCAAGTTTTTTAGCAAGATTATGTGAGTTTGCTAAACAGATTAAATAAAGCTTACACAAAGATGTCATCTCTGTCCAGTATACAGCTCAGAGACTCATCTACATGGTAGATCTTGTAGAAACGATGGTTAAACACATCTGCCACTACCATCTGATACAGCAGAGGAAAAAGGACATTCAGCATGTTACATCATGCATACATACAAACATCAAGATTTTCACTGACTGTTAATGTTAAATTGTGGACAGATCAAATGAACAATAATGAGCATGCACATATGTACAGAAATGTTCACAGTATTAGAACAAAATAAAATATATATATATAAAAGCCACAATCAGATTTTCACAATCCACAAATCGCAATTTAGTACATCAACTCCTTTAGTACAATTGTGTGCCCTCACCTGGTTAGCAGGGATGCCTGTTGCTTGAGAGAGGGCCATGCACAAATCAATCACTTTGCCAGCTTTAGGGACGACCACTCGATGCTAAACAGAGTCAGAAAGACAAACAGGGAGTCACAATGGAGTTGACATTTTTATGTGTGCTTTTTCCAAAAAAAAAAAAAAAATCATATTAAGGGTTGTTAGGACATCTTTTATAATCAAATTCAGTGTTTTTGATACCCTTTAAGGCCCCTTCAGAGGAAAAAGAATGGCATTTTCATCAAACAAACTCAAATGAGACCTTTATTAATATCCATTTTATTCAGATCAAACACACACACATACATTATATATGTATGTATGTATATATATTACATTTATGGCATTTGGCTGACGCTCTTATCCAGAGCGACTTACAACTTGATCATTTTACACAGGTAGGCCAAGGTGGTGTTAGGAGTCTTGCCCAAGGACCCTTATTGGTATAGTGTAGGTTGCTTGCCCTGGTGGGGATTGAACCCCAGTCTACAGCGTAGAAGGCAGAGGTGTTACCCACTACACTATCCAACCACCAAAGAAAGGGATCACACATACATACACACACACACACACACACACACACACACACATATATATATATATATATATATATATATATATATATATATATATAAATAAATAAATAAAAGTTTGACATACATCATTGTTGCCATCCTCTAACCCAAATAATCAGTAGTTAGTTTCTGACCACAATCAGTGTTGGCTGGATATTTGTGTAGGTTTAGGTACAAAAAAAATAGACAGCATTCATTTTTACAGGACCATTTTTCTACATTTCTTCATCAACAGGAATTAAATGGCTTATTTTTATCATTGATAAAAATGATATATGACTGATATATATAAGACTGATATATGAAAATACCATCTGCTCTGATTGGCCGCCTTGTATTGTGTCTTATGGAAAAGCAGTCTGACCTGAAACACTCTGTAACTTCAATGTGAATGGGTGGAGCTAAACTGCTGTAGGCTGAAAACATGGAAATATGAAAATGCACTGGTTTCTGTGACATCATAAAAACCACAGATTCAAAAAGGGATTTTTACAGCATCATTTCCATACATGGACTGGGGACATGGACTGAATGCTACGTTTCGAATCTTTCATAGTGCTTATATGTCAAAATAGTGACTAAATATAGGCCCTTTAATATGCACAGGTTTCAACCCAGCCTTCAGGTATTAACTTAAAATTTGATACATTTGATTGTTAAAAAAATACGATCTGTTTACATCTGTTTTAAGACATATTAGGACTCTTTAAGGATCTGAAAGAACGCTGTATGAAGGTCCACCAATCATTGGTGTTCTGTGCAATCCACTTACTTAAAGCTGATTTTTACATGATTCTCTACATAAAAAGTGCCATTGTTGCCACAAAATGAAGCACAGCAGAAGCTACCAAGAGATCAGCTGATGTATTTTGATATTGTATGCTTACCTGCACAGGTTTAGATAAAGGATCGAGGGAAACGAAGAACACCTCCATGACCCTCTCCTTGCTGACAGGCAGGGGCACACTCAAGTAGCAGAAAGGATCAAAGGTCACAGACACCTTGTGGCACTCAGGGCAGACAAGTGTGGACTTAAACAGTCCATGGAAGGTGTCCACGATCACCGAGTCGTTACGCCTTCTGTGGTTACGCCATGCCTCCTCAGCCACTTCCTGTGCACAAATAGAACCATTTTAAATGCTTAAGCAAACCTGTTTTTGTAGGTTAACAGTGGCTTATTATTCTGGAATGTCCCTTAATGGTTTAATAAGAACCAATTTCACCAACTAAAGTAAGCGTGAAATATTTTTGTTGTGCAAAATCATAAAAGCAAAACTAATAAGTATAAGCTTTAAAAACAATGCTTTTTAAAACTAGCCCCGTAGGCCCAGCAAAATGATACACAGTCACATCACTCCACTGCTGGGCTCCCTTCACTGGCTTTCTGCAGCTGCACACATCAGATTTAAAACCCTGGGGCTTGCCTACAAAGCCAAAAACAGACCAGCCCCTCCCTACCTGATGGCAAAACTCAAACTATACTATACTTGAACCGTTCAAGCTTCGAGTACATCTCAGCTTGATCCGCCATCCTTCAAGATGTATGGAAGACAAACATCAAGACTTTTCTCTGTACAGGCACCCAGGTGGTGCAACAAACTCCCACTGGCTGTCCAATCAGCAGAATCTATCATGGTCTTCAAACGCAAACTGAAGACACATGTCTTTATACAGCACTTAAATGACCACTGAGTTAAGTATTTATTATAAATGTATTGCAATGCGCTGTGTAATTCTGTCCCTTTTTCTCGCTGTATCAACATGGCAGTATCTGAGCTCAGGACCAGGTTTCTCTCTAAACTATTTGTAACTAGCAAAGATACTTTCTCTAGATAGAAACAGCACTTTTTGTATGTCGCTCTGGATAAGAGCATCTGCTAAATGCTGTAAATGTACATGATACAAAATGATGAATTCATTTCTACTGGGCTGGGTTTGGTTTCTTAATTGACAGCCTTTTCTTGAAATGTTCTACATATTTACAGGTGCCAGAATATAAGAGCTGTTCCATTTAAGGTGGAACAGGAATTTCAAAAAGGGGCCAACTTCAGCTTCACCTTATTCACCAAGTTATTTGTTCCATATATGTCACGCATGCACATATGACACATGCACTGTCTTTATGTTCCAGTGTTGCATGTGGACACCCTAACAATGCTGGTCACATTACTGATTTTAAAAATGTTTGCATGCAGATCTTTTCAGGGCAGAGGTGTGTTCACACTAAAGAGACATATTGGTCACGACTGTGAACCTTCAAGCCAGAAAGAACTGATGAGTAAAAACTGAAAAGAAAATGTAACTGAGTAACAAGACTTATGTTACACAGCCCAACCTTGTAAGCTGACATAATTTTTCATTCTGACTAGCTGCTTGATGCTCCCACAATGTGGGAGATTTTACAATAAAATACAATCAAATAAAGCAGAGTGCGATCATCACAAAGAACAAAATGCTCTGAATTGAAGCACTTGTTATTTCAGAAATTATACAAACAATACAATAGTGCTATTCCTGCAGAGTTCTGCAATAGCTTCAGTCCATTAATCTCAATTTTACACATTTCAGGGCTTTTGACTGTCTCTAATTTGCACAGCAGGATCAGGGCTGTATGTGAACAGATATTTGTATTTGTCTTAATTCGAGTGCTGAAATCACTACCTGATCTGGTCTGCCGTCAGCATCCCTGAGCTCAATGTACTCTTTGTTTTTGACGCGGTTGAGGTCCTCATGCAGGCCATCCAGGAGAAAGGACAGAAGCTCCTGGGAGTCATGCTGCTGGTAGCCCAGAAACTGGGAAGCAAAATGGCCCACCTTTGTCTGCTCACAAGAACACACACAAAACGTGTTAGGTATTCTATGAAGCACCAATGTGCAATTGTTTACACTACAGTAATTATCAAACTGCAAAACTGACAAACAAGTATTGTGTCATGTAGGTCTTTTGATTATAACAATTAAAAATGTCATATCAATAAAGTATTATATATTATATAAAGTATCAATAAAGTATTTAAAAAATTAAAGGTATATAATTTTTAGCTTATGATTAAGAGTAATTAGATTTTTAATTTGATGATAAAACAAAGAAAACAGTTCATATTCTACCCATTCATGGCAGCTTAAAATATGTAAGATGTTTCTCTCACCTTAAAGATACGTGGGACCACAGAGTAGTGCCTCCCTGACCACATCTGCTTGATGACATCTGCATAGGCCTCTGCAATCTCACCCTTCATGCCCAGAGGGTTGTTGAAGTTCAGTTCGTCCAGATACGAATTCCGCAGAAAATACTCCGTCAGCGGCGGTGTGTTGCTCAGACACTGAGCATGTGGACAAAGACAGACAGAAATTATAAATAAGTGATATATTATTATCTTATATTATTAGTATTAATATTTTTTAGGACAATAGAGTAAACATATTCTTTGAGGCAAAGTTTTAGCTTCAAAAACGCACTGCAAATGATCAAACATGAAAGAACAAGGGATGAATGGGCAGAGAAAATGAATAAGAGCTATGAAAAATTTACAGCAGCAAGGCATTGCCAGTTGACTCTCAGTAAATATACGATGAATGACATCCAAAAATTGTCATAACTACAGCAAGACAAACAGTACGAATGTTAAAGCACTCTGTAAGTAAAGTATCTCTTAAGAAAGGCTGTGGTGTACAGCATGAAATACAACAGCTGACCTGCAGTGCAGAGTTCATGAAGCAGGTGTTGCCAAGGTTAGTGAGACCACACACTCCGGGTTGCCCTCGATATGTGTCCTGCTCATCCACAGAATTCCTCCTGACAATGTACAGCCAGAGATTAACACACGTACACCATACATACATTTGGAGTTCATACATTTGGAATTGTTTATTAATAACTGCTGTCATTTTATTCAACAATAACAAAGTGTATTGACTTACTATAAACTCATCACCAGAAAGTATTTTGAGATGTTTCATTCAATATTTCATTTTTTGTTTAGCTCAACATTTGCTTGTATATGTCTATGGCTATATGAAATGATCTTAAATCTTATCAATATATCTAATATTCCTCATGTTAAACTGTTGTAAGGTTATACGGTTATTTAACTTCACATGTTTTGCTTATTTTAACTTACTTTGTCAAGTAAAATTCTCTCACTATATTGGCAGATACATTGTATCTGTGATGTTACTCGACAAAAACAAGTAAAATGCCTATAAATAAATAAATAAATAAATAAATAAATAATCTTATAATAAGCATACTATCTTAAAATGAAGAGCATTAGATGTATTAACTAGATTTAAGATCATTTTAAATGACAACATACCATTTTTGCAGTGTGAAACTCTTGAAAGGTTCAACAGTAAACTTTTCCACAACTTGCCAGATTGGGCAAGTGGACTAAGAGTTTACTTCCCCAAATAGAGCTCATACTGCTACACTGTTTCAAAATTCATTTTTTATAGAAAAAAACATAAAAAAAAGAAGAAAAAAAAATGATTTCTTTAGGACAACCACTTTCTTTATAATTATTATATTAAATTCTACACAAAATTTGTAATACGTTTACTCTTGGGTGTGAAAACAGAATTATCTATACCTTTATGCTTTACATTAGCAAAGATCTCTTCTGTAGTCATTTTCACTTTGTTAAATACTTGTGAGGAGGTGGGAGAGCGAGAGAGAAAAGGAAGGACACACAAGGGTTTTGTCTAAAAACTTCAAAACGTCAGCTTGACTGAGCTGGCAAGTGATTTTTTTTCCACTACTGATGCTGGCAATCGGGGAGTTGTTAATGCTGAACTCTGCTTAAATTTAAAAGGATGCTTATTTGATGCTGTTCAGAGCTATTAAAGGAATTTCCAATCAAAGATGAAGGGATTTCTATTACACTGCTGCTACTAAACAATTCTGAGCACCTTGCACTTTAAAGGTTTGACGAGTTAAGTCTAGTGTACTAGAGCAGTGAGTCCCCACCATGGTCCTGGAGTACCCCTGCTCTAACAAACCCATTTTAACTCATGATCATTAGCTAGTGTGTTACAAAGCCTACCATTGCAAACAAAAAGGAGTGCATGTCACAGTTTGGGTCTGACTGTCCACTGTGTGTCCACAGCATTTTAAATCCACTCACATGATCTGGGGTCTGGAGCTGGGCCAGGTGCCATCTGAATTCCTCACCTCCATGATCATGGTCTGCAAAGCAGAGCAAAGCATGTCACAGCATAACCACAACCACACATGCCCCAACAAGTCCACCCGGGCACACACACTCGCACATGCCCATACGCATACACCCAGCCACACACACACTTCCACCCACCTACATGTCTCAGACAACAACAAAACTACCCTTCTACAGTTCACATTGTGGCTTCACACATTCAAGGCAATATCAATATAATGGCAAGCCTGTATCTATAAAACTGGAAAATTGGCTGTACTTCTGTCATATGTGTGTATGTTTGTGCCAGTAGCTGCATGTTAAAAGACAAATTTATATGATGAAACCTTTGACCACATCTTTGTGCTTATGTGTGCTTCAACAGCTGACAAATTCTACCAACAACAATATATAAATATTCATACACATACATACCACATCCCAGGTCAAATTGCATTTTTGTCAACATTCAAAGTAAAAATAAGTTAACACACGTTCTACAGAGAACACACTTCTGCACATTTTAATCTACAATCTACAATCTTTATCTTAATCTACAAATCCAAAATGTTTTTGCTGGAATAATTTGCTGAATTAAAAAAAAAACATATACCATGTGCAAAAGTTATAGTACAAAATGTACAATAGCTAAGTAGAACTTTTGCACTAAAATTTATAGAAAAATACCATATTTAGGTTAATTCTCTGTAAAAGATGTGTTAACCCCCCCCCTTAAAAATTCAATATAGTCAAAAAAAAAATCATTTGACCGAGGTGTTCAAACTGTTGTATACAAAAGCATGTGTGCATAATATTACCATGCCTGATGATAGGCAAGCATCCAGTAAAGTTACATGGATGTTTCGTAGCCTCTCACAGCTGGTGTCAGAACTCTTCATCCACAGTCTTGGTTCGGCATCCTCCGCTACCTCAAACCGCTTCTGCATCACCTTCTGAATAGCAACTGTTACACACACAAACACAAAAATGTGAAAGTCCTAATGTAAGCTACAACACAGCAATGTCAGGCATTGTTCCCAGAAGACCAGTGACTGGCCTAGGAGGCCTCTCACCTAATTCTGCAGACCCTAATTAGATACTAAATATAATTCTGAAATATCCTGCCTAGCAGAGAGCCCACCAGGAAGGATATGTAAACCCACTTTTGTTCTACCTTGAATAACATTTCCAGACACTAGTCAAAGCATTAGTCAGTCATTTTACAGGCACTGTTTTGCAATTTGTCACAGATGAATCAGTCACTGAGGGCCTGTAGGGTCTGGACTGGGAACCATTAATTGCATGCAATAAAAATAATAATGTGCAATAATTTGTTTCAGTTTTTTTTATTCATTTCAGTTAGTTATTTCTGTTATTTTTTTCTATTTCTCACCTTGGTTGATGACATCATCTGCACAAGTAAAGATATTTATAACTCCTCTGACGCATGTGAAATCAATTACCTGCCAAGAAGCGTCAGGCCACCTCACATGTACAGTAATGTGCAAAAATCGGAGACCACCCTTAACTTTGTTCATTTCCAGTCAAAACCACCATTAAGTACAAGCTATTCATGTCCAAAACAAAATGGAAAAAAGAAACAAAAGAAAACATATTTAACATAAAATTAGGCCTAGGCAACTAAATATATCGTCACATTTTCAGTTTCAGTAATCCCAAGCACATTTAGTCATGTTTAGGTCTGGGGTCTGAGGTGGCCATTCCATTCTCAGAACACCAGCAGTTTCTTCATTTACATTGCAAATTATCTGCGTCTTGACAGCTACACATCCTTTCAGATCCATAATGCCGAGTTGTCTTCTCACAGTGGAAGGATGGACAGAAGCCCATCTGGATTGTTTCAGATTTGAAGCAAGAATGGATCTTAATTTTCTCCTCTCTTACAAAGATGAAAGCTTTGGTGGCCTACCAGGCATGGTTGTTAAGAGTCCCATTTTTCTGTATCTGTTGATTTTTTTTTAGGCTTAAGTTTTTGGAAAATCTTATTTTCCTTTGACTTTCCTCTTCTATATGAGTGGATTACCCTGAATAACTTCTGGTTAACGGTTTTGAAGATTAAATGAAAGCCTGTCTCTGATAAACAGTACTGTAGCCCCACCAATCATCTCACCCTTGTCAAGGCAGCATGCTAAGTGCTTAAAGAGATAGACAGATCACACTAACAAAGTTACCAGGAGCCTTTGTAACAATTATTGTAACAACACTTGCCCACTTATCAAGAGAGGAGTATGTCATACTAAACACTTTGAATGACAGCATTTAATAAACGTAAGAGGCTTAATACAAAACCCAGTGTACCTAATTTGTTTGAATACCCATAAAAAGTTACACCGTTCCCCAAAAGAGTTGATTTACTCACGTATGGTGTCTGTCCGACTAAACTGCTCTGTCTCAACATCATCCATGTTGCTATGGAGACAGAGGAAAATTTCCACAGGATAGATCTCAACTTTAAGAGTACTGGGAAGGTCAATGACCTGGGGGAAAAAAAAAAAGAAAGTTTACAATTCAGACTTCAAGCTAGCCAAAGCCCTTATCAATCAAAATCTGGACACAAACGCGAAACCAAGCATTTCAGATTAAATATGCTTTTCCGGTAAGGAGCTCCACCACATATTGCAGCTTTAGGCCCATTTCACAAAATCCCTGCTCTCCTGACACTGTTTCAAAGAACATGTTTAATAGTAATATTCTACAGTAAACAGCAGAATGAAGACAGGACCTTCACAATAAATACATAACTGTCTGATCATAAATATTAAAGCTGACTGTAAACACTTTCCACCATTGGATAAGGGCAAATACATGTAAATAACTGAAAGAAAAACACACTTATTGAGACATTTCATACTTAGGAAAACGACAAATGTTCTAACTGCTGCTATAACACATTTAGCATATATAAACACATACATAACACAGGCAGCGTGAAACAGGCTTTGGTTAGACACTTATCTTACCTTTCTTTCCAGGGCAGGCTGTTCATCAACCATGCCATACCAGGACAGCAGCTTATGCCAGGCTTCTGCTGGAAACAGGACAAAGTCCTCATTCTCCACCAGCCTCTCCTTCAGACGGTATGAATCTAAATCTGCTCAGAGCACAAAGAGAACTTACAAAATACTCTACAAATTAATATTTTGCACACACAAAGACTTTGTGAATCTTGATTTTCAATGTTGACTCACAATATATTTTAGCTTAAGCTTTATTTGTGTCTATTAACTGTCCTTAGCCTGCCCTTTCTGGGTCATGTCAGATTTTGTCAGATGTAGGTTAGTTTACTAGTCCTTTTGGTCCATGCTGTGGTTGTGTTATGGTTAACTAATTGGGGATGAAAACTGTTTAATTTCATAAATGGGGAGCCATTTAACAAACAACGTAATTCCCTGCTTGAACCCCACCTCAATTTTCCTCAAACACAGCCGTTCAACAAGAAAATAACTCCACACTAGTGGTGCTCTGAATACATTATATTGGATACTTAAGGTTAGGAATAAAGATAGGAAACATTACGAAATGTATCATTATCTGAGCAGACTGTGAATACAGGACATATTTAAAGACAAACTGCAAATACAGTACAGTTTAAAGTACAGTTAATTAGTACTTTAAAGAGTAGTTTAAAGAGTCCACATCATGGAAAACTGATTAAACTTATTTAAACTAATATTTTTTAAATAAAACTTTCTATATAATATGTAAAGACTGTGGGGGAAAAAAACATTAAATTCCCTTCCCAGTTCATGCAGTCTACATATGGTCAATAAACTGGAAAAATAGTTTAGATCTGAATTGATTGTTTATCTGATGTCACAAAGGTAACACGTTTAGATATATGCACCTAGTCAGCCTATATCAGCTTAGCCCTGCCCACTCACACTGAAGTTATAGGAGTGTAGAGATCATTTACCTTGATACAGTGCCTTTAAGACATAAGTCAGGGCAAGAAACACATGAAAAATGGTAGAAAGATATTGGTGTTGTAATTGGATTTAATGCAGTGCAGTGTGTCAAACCAGTATGGAAAAGTGTACTCATAATTATTGAGAGTATTTTTAATGTGGCACTAATGGCCCAATCCTGGTCCTAGACTATCCCTGCACTGCACATTTCAGTGTTTCCTCCCACGCCTAAAATACCCATGTTAAACTCTTTTTTTGTGAGGCCTTTTAACTTGGCTGATGATGTTATAGGTGTGTCAGCAAAGGTAACTTTTTTTTTTTCTTCCAGGTGTTTGTGAAAGAAAAAAAAAAAAAAAAAAAAAAATCACACTACAAAGATCTCAAGAATATGACGTTTTTTTTGTTAAATCCAAATAAATAAATAAAAATAATTATTTTTTTAATCCAAGCTCTGACACAATACCAGTGGCAACAGTGTTAGCAGTCAGGAACCCTATCTATGTTGAACATGCTTGTTGAAACAGGCTGAGTTTACTGGGTTAACAATGCTTTAAATTTTTCTCTAACTGACTGGCGATACAGTAATGGCAAAACACTGGTTATTGCCAACATGAACGAAAACCAAAACCAAAACCATAAAGGTCACTAAATGCACTTTAAAATGAACTACTATGACTACACCATTTACACATAAAGAAAACATCTCACACACAGAACCAGAGCCTTCAACATACAGTAGAACAATGGCAAATTATACTACTTGAGATACTATGTGTATGCATATGTCCCGTTGTCCTTTGCTATGTGAAATATGTTCCATCAAGACAGTTTCCTTATTACATCGGCAGCAAGTACGTCAGCATTTCTGAATGAAAAGTCACTCATTCCCTGGATGCTTCCTGATTTTAATAGTGCACTAAACAAGCAGCTAGTCAAACATCAAGATCATAACCATGCCTGAACTAATATTTAATACTTTCCTTTCTCAGCTAAACGGTTGCATGAGCACTTTAATGCACTTCAAAGATCTGATGTATATGAGCGCAGCTAAACTTTATTAGGCTGACCAGTTGGAAATATAACTGCGTTAATTTTTATGACACCACAAAAACAATTTAAAAAGTGCTGTCGTTTGCATACCTGGACCATACAGAGAGGGAAGTGAAAGGTGTCTTTGAAACAGAGTTTACATTTTACTTCAAGCTATCGTTTTCCAGAAAAAGAAATAATAAAAAAAAAAGGAAAATTCAGTTTTCCATGACATGAGCCCTGTAAATATTAAAAGTCTATGTATCATTCCAAGACTCACTCTCGAAGAGCTCTGTGTTATTAATCCGCCCGGGAAAAGAAGAAGAGTTCTGGTCTCCGGTCTTCACATACTCTTCCCACAGGTCAAACCATCTCCTTCCCACTAGATACCTGTAACACAGTGAAGAGTAACATTCAACCTGTGAGTTTCAAACTTGAAGTATTTGTATGGAGCTTTTGATCTGTTCCCATCAGCTACCAGAGAACGTGATTCACAACTGCACTCCAGTGAATGCTGTTTAATACTGGTTCTATCAGTTTGCACTGTTTTAATGCCTACACTACACTGTATCAACTTGTTCCGCATAGCTAGAGAGCAGTAAGGTCATGACAGTAAATATAGGCCATTTTTAAAGTTCTCTTGCTTTGGACCTTGTATGTCGTCCTGCACTTTAGTGGTTTTCCAGTTTGTTTTGTATCCAGGCCTGCATAACAAAAATTCTTGAATCTTGAGTCCTGAATGGCTACCTAATATTCAGAAGTGCACTATGGTCATAAGTTTAGGAACAGGATGTCTATACACCATGTCTATACAGCTTAATGATAAAGTGAGCTTGTCTACCAACCTGCCATTCTTCTCCTCCAAGCCTTGTGCTCAAAAACGAAACTGATCCAGACAGAGCACGTTTAAAATTCAAAAGTGAAAGCTGGTAAATATCCAGCAGCAGACCAGCAAGCTCACTACAAACATTAACATACTACCTCAGTCAACCTACAGACTAGCTTTCAGTGCCAAACTGGCCCTGCCTCCACGAATTAAGGCGTTTCTTTAAAAAGCAGCTCAGTGTAGCAGCCTCAAGTGATTAGTCGCTCCTTTCTATCATTATAAAAAGTCAGACTCGGGGGCTAATTTCATCAGAAACCGTCTGCTTCACACCTCCCACATTCACGGCTTTTCCTCTGGGTAGTGTTATTCGTTATAGTAGCTGTGCTGGAAGATCAAACAGGGTCCAAAACGTCGTCAAAGCTACGCAGCTAACAGCTAAAGTACAAACCAGCTTCATTCAACAGCTGTCTTCACATTTAATTCACTTACTAACACGTATTTTACGACTCCTCAAAGTTTAAACACAAGCAGTAGAAACGTTAGACCGCGGTTCGGCGCCTAAAGCGCCTCCGGGGAGCTTCGCCGAGCTCTTCAGTGAGTTTCATTTCAGCCGCACTCCGTCTCACCAGCTCTCCCCGACCCTTAGCTCCTCGTCCCGCAGCAGCGCCTCGATCTCTCTCCGCTGAGTCTCCAGCCCGGGAGGCTCGGTCGCCGCGCCACTGCCGGTCGCGGCCATAATAACTCATTTAATATCGAGAAAAACAGCGCAGGTCCTCCGCAGAAACGCCGCAAATTATTATTATTATTTCGCAGGAAGCAGGAAGAGATTGTGATGATGACTTCCTCGCACACAAAGGGGGCGTGTCTAAAACACGAAGGGGCGGGGCTTCGTCCTGTTTCGGTTACAGTTTTTAACCTCAGTTCATATTTATTTATTTATATACCTCATTTCATGGTTATATATACAAATATGCATAAATAACATTTTTCCTGGTATTATTTGTGTAATATCTCAGCTCAGTCCAGTCCTTTTTAAGGTAAATTCAATGTTTAAAGAAGTTCATATGTAGTGAAATAAAATTTAAAAAAAGAAAAAAGAAAAGCATTCAAATAAACAAATAAATTACATTTTGAATGAATTGATGAGCCACCTAAAGTACACACACACACACACACACACACACCCACACACACACACACACCCACACACACACACACACACACACACACACACACACACACACACACACACACACACATCTATCTGGATTAATTCAGTAAAAGCGAATCATTTTTTAAAATCTTGCAGACATGAAGATGAAACCAAGTAAAATGAAAAAAACAAAAAAGCATTTGATTATTAAACTAAAAGAAAAAATATATGAAAGATATTATTCCAAAAATTACACAAAGATTACACAAGCTACATTATTTATGTTTAATTTATGCAACATGAACATCTCCCTATAACAAAGTACATCTATCTATCTATCTATCTATCTATCTATCTATCTATCTATCTATCTATCTATCTATCTATCTCTAGGTAGCTAAAACCCTTCAAAGTACAGTGGGTGCAGTTCAACAACACTAGGTGGCAGTGCAGTCCACTTTTTTATTGTAAGAAGTTCTTTAGAAAAGAAAAAGGGTTCTTTTGTTACAAGCTTGACATCACGACAATAGAAGAACACTTTTTGGTGCCATAGAGAACCCTTTTCAAAAAGATTCTATGAAGGTTCTAAGTGATCATGGTTCTATATAGAACTATTGTCTTGACCTGAAGTGTGTGAATTCTTTGTCCAAATGTGTCCAGATTTGCTTTGTAATGAGTAAATTCAGAGGCACCCATTGCTGACATGTGTTCCATTACATGCTGTGCCAGCAGTTTGCGTGATTTCAATTTCAAAGCATTTCTAATATAAATGGACATTTTGGAACAGCCACACATGAGCCTAAGACCATCATGCCCAGTGACATCATCTAGAGGGGTATAAAGCCCCTCCAACACTGGGCAGTGGAACAGTGGAACTGTGTTATCTGGAGTGATGGAGCTCCATCCAGTACCTTTGGGATGAGTTGGAGTGACCCAGAACTGGGAATCCAACATCAGTGCCTGACCTCACTAATGCTCTTGTGACTGAATGCAATCATATTTTCATAGCAATGTTCCAGAATCTAGTGTAAAGCCTTCCCAGAAGAGTAGAGGCTGTTACTGCAGCGAAGGAGGATAAACGTCCTATTAATAGCCTTGATTTCAGAAGAAATCCTGAATGAGGCTAACGAGGCTAACATTGCTAAGAAATATTAGGAGCCAATAGTCACCCAAATCTTTTCCATAATGATTTTCCATAAAAACTTTTCTCAACACACTAAAGCACACGTTAGCCTGTATTAAGGTCATGCAGACTTATCAATGTGGTTTAGGACATATTTGCTAAATGACACTTAATAAAGACCTGGATGCCATTTAAGCGAGTTGAAAGTCTTGGGGATGTACTTAAGAAGGCCATTTAAGTGGCTACTGACTTCTAATGTTTCTTAGCTATGTTATGACTGTAGTTTGAAACTGCAGGAGAAAATGCATGTATGCCCACTTTGAATTTGATGCCAGCAACACGTTTCAAAACAGTTGTGATGGGGGCATGTTTACAATTGTGTTTCATTGCCTCTTCTTTTAACAACACTCTGTAAGCGTTTGGGAACTGAGGAGGCCAGTAGTTTTAATAATGAAAGTTTTCCCATTCTTGCTTGGTATACGATTTCAGCTGCTCAGCAGTTCAGGGTCTCCTTTGTCATATTTTTCTTTTCATAATGCTCCCAAAGTTTTCAGTGGGTGACAGGTCTGGACTGCAGGCAGGCCAGTTTAGCACCTGGATTGTTTTACAAAGGAACCATGCTGTTGTAATACATGCAGAATGTGGTTTGACATTGCTGAAATAAGCAAGGCCCTAGAGGAAAAAGACGTTGTCTGGATGGCAGCAAATGTTGCTCCAAAAGCTGTATATCATTCAGTATTAATGGTGCTTTCACAGATGTGCAAGTTACCCATGCCACATGCACTAATCCACCTCTACTGTGCACTGATAACAAGCTGAATGGTCCCACTTCTCTTTAGACCAGAGGATGAGTGTCCATGATTTCCAAAAATAATTAAAATTTTTTAGTTGGTACACTTTTACATTTTGTCTCAGTTATCTTAAATTAGTTCAGGCCCAGAGAAGGTGGCGGTGTTTCTGGATCCTGTTTATATATAGTTTCTTCTTTTTTAACTTACATTTGTGGATGCACTTCTGAACTGTGTTGACAGACAGTCGTTTTCTGAAGTATTCCTGAGCTCATGCAGTGATTTCTACTATAGAATTGTGTCTGCTTTCAATGCAGTGCCACCTGAGGGCCCGAAGAACACATCTTTGGCCTTGTCCCTTGCATACAGAGATTGTTTTAATGATATTATGTACCATAGATGATGAAATATGTTCTTTGTTATTTTGCATTGAGAAACGTTATTCTTGAATTGTTGCATTTCCCATGTTTACTTCTCAAAGACGCAGCCACCCTGGGATGCTCTTTATTATATCAGATCATGTCACACACCTGTTGCCAGTTTACTTAATTAGTTATTAGATGTTCCACCAGATTTTTCTTCACCACACTTTTGTTTTTATTTACATTTTGTATAGCGTCCCGACTTTTTGGAAATGGGGTTGTATTGCTGAGGAATGTATAAAATCCTGGCCAAGTGGAGGATGGTGCTGTTTCATTCCATTCCTGAAGCTGAGAAAAATTTGGATTAAACTCTGTGGAAGAAGAAACTCAGAGCTCAGTGACAAAACTGTGAACACATAGATTTGTGCTGGCTGTATTACAGGCTATACTTTATCTGGACTGATCCCAAAACCCACCCTATTTTCATGAGCTCTTCAATAATTGCTTAGTAACCACTGGCAGGTCAGGGCTTTAACAGCATGTGTGGACATATTTGGCCTGCTGACTTAACATACCATAACAAAATGGAATGTTTTGTTTTCTTCTCATCGCCACAATTCAGTTGGTAAAATTTCTGTCCTGCTGGTTCTGCCCTGGTCAAATATAAGTGCTACAAATTGTGAAAAGTAAGTATTTAGGAACAACAAAAGCTTGGTCACAAAGCAGTAGAAAATGCAAACTCACTGAGTGCTGGACCTCTGTTGCATTCTTTATTACCGAGTTTCAAACTGCCTCTGGAAGCAACATTAGCACAAGAACTGTGCATCAGAAGCTTTATGAAATGGGTTTCCATGCAGTTGATCTTGAGCCTAAGATCTCAGCGCACAATGGCAAGTGTCAGGTGGAGTGATGCAAAGCATTGCCCTTGGACTCTGCAGCAGTGGAAGTGTTGTCTGGAGTGATGAATCGCTGTTAAGCCACATTCCGTATTTATGGCCATGGTTTTGGAACAAGATGCTGTGTGGTGGCCAGGTGTCCACATACTTTTGGAATAGTAAAGTAGTTTGAATGAATATTCAGTGGTGCTGCTCCACACTTGATTGTTTGGTTGAGACCTTTTATTTTATAACTTTATTAAGTTACTGCGTCACCCCTGTTATCCATGCAGTCAGTTAACTTTATTAAATAGACAAGGTAAGCAAATCTGCCTCAAGACCAGCAGAGAAAGCAGCAGCAGAACACATTTCCTTTCATTTCATTTATAAGCTCCAGCTTTACCTTCCTACAGAGTGCCGCTACTAGCCTGTCAGTGAAGCACTCTTTCTTATTCTGAGGGCTGTCCCATTTCATAGGGGAAGATTCCAAACACTTGAAAACAAGGGGTAAGGATAAAAATGAGAAATAGGATTTGGCCTCAGTCTACTGGGTAAATTCATGTTGGACATATACTGCATATTACTACTTTCGGGCACAATCATGACTTGAACAGGCTATTACTTCAAACACAGCCATTGCTCTGACAAACAAGATTATAAGATTAATTAGCATTAGCTCATCTGAAGGAGCCGCTTCATCTCCTTCTTGCTGTGCATGACAACCTGCCGTTTAAACATTCAGTTACTAAAGAATTTCCCTGGTTTGGTTGCTCTAAGCATGGCTTCCAGGATCTACTTTTTGTTTGCTTTAAATTGGCCTGCATTCATATATTATCAGTTCTCAAACATGTAACTATGTGTGCACTGAACTCCCTGTCAAACCGGTTTAACTTTAAACATTTAAAATGTTTCAAATGTGCCACCGCTTTTTAGTCTGTTAGCACAAGTGTTATGGACGCTGCCAGGTGTCCTGAGTCGAAAGTTTGATCTATGTAAGAGAAGCAGGACCTTCTTTGAAATTTGCATACAGCTACATGACTGCATGACTGAGCAGGTATTCCTAATAAAATGTGGAAGGTGAGCGTGCGTGCCAGTAGTTCAAAAGTATTTATGGATGGTAATGAGCTTCATTACAGACTGGTCTGTCTTACGCTCCAGCTGTTTAGCTTGGAATCTTATCAAGCCAGTTTCTGTTTCTCAGAACAATGTTTCCTTTGAACCTATATGGCCTTGAAGCGGGTTGTATGTAAGATAATAGAAAGAGAGTGGTAGGAATCCTGTACTGTAGACTGCAATTATGATCATGTTGCCTACAAACCACAGACAGTCAGATGAGATGGAGATACAAAGTTCTTGGCGTGTTTTTATGCTCCTGTGGCATTCGCCTGACAAGCATGCCAGCATAAAGAAAACAATGACATTTAAATCATTAGCTTTTTAAATAGAGCTTGGGGTAATTTCTGCATAGCTACAAGGATGAAGGTTGAAATTCCTTCACGGTGTTCTGACCAAATTTAATTACAGAGACCGTCAGGTTTTGCAGTACTCGCTCAGGGACTGTGTACCTTTGATTTCATTGGTGACTGCATGTGTACCACTTTGCATTTGGTTACATCCTCTGTCTTCTGAGGTTCATCATTTTATTTTGTACCAAAATTGCATCAGAAAGAGAAGAACAGAGTCTTAACAAACATTAGTTCCTATGCTATTAGAGGGTGGACCGTAGTGGAATGTAGTGAATAGAGTAAAAGTAAGGTGAGAAAGAAAAAAGAAAGAAAGAACGAACATGGTATGTGTTCAGATCTTGTTGTGTAAAGATCTGTTCATCCACTAAAGACATATTCTTAAAACTACAGATCCCCAAAAAGTTGCAATGCCATAGAAGAACCACTTTAGGTTCCCAAAAAAACCCTTAAGTTGATGGTTTTTAGATAATCTTGCAGTGCTAGAAACTAGAAAACAGCAAGACTACCCTGTGACACACTCACAAATCTCTTTTTCAGACATAGTTCTTTGGGGAACCAAAAGTGATTCTTCTATGGCACCTGTCAGACCCTAGTCCAGTCCTCATGGGCAAAACACTGCAGACTTCAGCACGCTGTGTGATTAAACAAAGCAAGGCCTTCATGAATTAAATTCACAGCAGAGGGTAAACGCTAATCTCTCCTCAACATTTCGGCCTGGAAGGTCCCCAGTTTTGTGATTCTATGGTATTGTTCAAAGAACCCACTGTGGCGTTTTTTAAAAACAGTGTAGATAAATGAATGAGCTAAAAACTCACTGACTCACACGCACACAATCAGACATATTCCTGATACTCAAACTCACATCACTCATACAGCCACCTGATTTCATTTAAGGACACAAATGGCTCAGTATTGAAAGACAATATACATAAATGCACCTTTACTGAGGTTCTGCACATCAGAGACAAATTCTCAAAGATGAACTCCCAAAACCATTCACAAATGAAAGAGATGAAGTGGTCAGGTGAGGCAGAGGAGCAGCTGTTGTCTGGCTGTTATAGATGCACTGGTAAGATACTGAATGCATTATATCAATCCTGAGCAGAGAAGAAGGTGTTGTCCTGAGTCTCGATCATCTTAATGAGGACTTTAGGATGAGACTTGGGTTTCTGAGGCACAGCATGGCCTAGAAAAGACATAGCTCAGTTCACATAAAGAAACATGACAGGACCCAATAGACTTAAACTGAACTCTGCTAACAACTAAAAGCTGATCGACTGACCTCTGAGCTATCAATACCAAGCAATCAATACAAACAACAATAACAGTTACAGAGAAAAAGATTATTGATGATTGACTGGGAAAGATACTTGGACCAATATTAACCCTTTGTGGGACACCCTGTGCTGTATAATAGGTGTGAACAAAACAGATACTCACTGTTTCTTGGCACAGTCTGGACACGCACAACAGGTTCTTGTCCAATTCTAATGGGTGTCAAGTACAGAGATCTTTTTACTTAAAGGGCCCTGCACCAGTTTTTAACACAATTCATATAATTTGCTTGTTGAGAGGTGCAGTGTGTTTTGAAGAACATTCCACATCCTAGAGAAACTTAGCACACTGGATTTCTTTGCAGTGTTAGAAAAACCTGGGGTCATAGCATCTATAGTACAAAGTTTCCTTTGGTATTTAATACAGTGAAGCTACACATCTTCCTCATGCTATGTTTCATATGTAATGTTGACACTAAACTGGGGGATCAGGTACCAGTTCAGTGCATGTATTTCATAGAAGCAAAATGAAGAGTGAATCCTTGAGTGTGTTTATATGCACCCAAAAATCCGATCATAATTGGATTTTTACTGTTATCAGATTATTGAAATGGTCATGTAAACAGCACACTCCGATTTCTTAGATCCGAGTATGGTCTATAAATCCAATTAAGAAATCTGATAAAGAGAGCTGGATTTTAGCTCAGATTTGTCAGTGCTTGTAAACTCTTACTTGTAAATTTCTTTCGGATTTCTCAGTCTGCGCCTGTGTGAAAACAGACTGCTGTCCTGAAAATAACCAAGCAGGGTTACTGCGAGACGCAGCAAAACACTTTTGTACACACTTGATGAAATGAAGGATTTAAAAAGTATTCATCTTCTAGATGATGTATGTTCATATATTCAGGCTAAGTTTTTAAAAAGCCACGGTATGAAGTTTGAGTTTTACATTATGTTTATGTCACGTCTTCTTCTATGAGTTTATTGGCTTGTTGTAAAGCAGAATTTCGTTTACTGTCTGACTCATGGAGACCTGGAGTTTCCCCATTATCTGATAACTTAGGTGCATGTAAATGTATTGATACAGATTACTGACAAAATCTGATTTTCTGCAGTTATCAGATTATTAAATACATGTAAACACACACAGTAAGCCTTTAATAGGCCAGGGCCCCCGGGCAGACCCAATGTTTTATTACGCACTTCTATAACCTATAGCTCAACTTGTTTGCACTGAAGTCCCATATAATAAGCCTTAGTATGTAATTCGCCAGACATTTTAAAAACTTGAACTACAGCAAAAAAAACAACAAAAAAAAAACCAAAACATATTTGTAATCGTTTCATGTAATAACTTTCTGTGAAGTAGACATTGGTTTCTTATCCCTGCCATTGTGCAAATTTCTAAACTTCAAGAATGCTGCTTAACAATTCTTGCTGAATAAATTATTTATCTTTAATCAATAATTACTTTACTTGTGACCCAGTGATATGACTTGGGTAAAGCAATATGTCATTCAAAAATGCTAGCATAGCTATCACTGACTGAAATAGTCAATATCTCACTCCCATAACTCTATCAGGCCATTTCTACCCTCCACTTGCTGCATTTATTTGTGTTTATTAATGACGTTTCTCTCACCGGTCCTCCTCTCCTTCCAGCAGTTTCCTGTAGGTGGCGATCTCAATGTCCAGTGCCAGTTTGATGTTCATTAGCTCCTGATACTCGCGGAGTTGCTTGGCCATGTCCTGCTTGGCTTTCTGCAGTGCCTCCTCCAGCTCTCTGATTTGCTGCTTGGCATTACGTACCGCCTCCTCACCAGCACGCTCTGCCTCCAATATCTGACTGTCCACACTGTCACGCTGCAGAGGGCAATAAGAGATCAAACACATGTACACATATACAGTTCTACAATATTCTAAACTATCAAAAAATATTTAAAATCCAAATAATATGGACCTATAGCTGTACAGTTCTTACAGTATTTCCTCATCGCTTACACAGTAAAACTGGACATGCTGTGCTGTCATGAATGAGAGGAGTTTATGAATGAGATCAAAATGCAAATGTATTTTATACACGTAATAGAGCTGGAAGAATACCATAATCCTCCCAGATCTAGCTATGACTTTCTACTAGAAAGTATAATAAATCTACTTTGTTATACAGTAAACATGTTATAAAGTAATAATTAGTAATTAATTAATAATGAAAGAAAGAAAGATAAAAAGGCTTTATTGGTTTGAAATGGAGAGAACATAATGAATAGAATGAATGATATGCAAAGAAAGAAAGAAAGAAAGAAAGAAATAGGTGTTCAGAGAGGTGTTTAGAGATTTGTTGCAATGGTAACTGTGTGCGGCTTTATATCTGGTTGCCTTGGTGATGTGGTTGTTACCTGTGCTTTAGCTGAGGTGATTTCCACTTGCAGGCGAGAAATTTGTCTGTTGAGCTCCGAGATTTCACTTTTACTGCTCTTCAGCTCTGAATTGCGCTGCTCAGCCTGAGACAGTACCAGCTCATACTGAAGAGAGATGACATCACATTTTACTGGTACACACCTGATAACACTGATAACACATACTCGTATGTACTCCCATTCTTAATCCGTAGGGTTACTATGATATCAGCCCACCCTTTGCAGCTAAAACAGTTTCAATTCTTCTGGGAAGGCTTTCCACAAGGTTTAGAAGTGTTTTATGGGAATTTTTGACTATTCTTCAAGAAGCGCATTTTTGAGGTCAGACACTGATGTTGGATGAAAAGGCCTGGCTCACAGTCTCACAGAGCATGAAATTGTCCAAAATCTCTTGGTCTGCTGAAGCATTAAGAGTTCCTTTCATTGGAACTAAGGGGCGGAGCCCAACTCCTGAAAAACAACCCCACACCATAATCCCCCCTCCACCAAACTTTACACTTGGCACAATGCAGTCAGATAAGTACCGTTCTCCTGGCAACCGCCAAACCCAGACTCATCCATCGGATTGCCAGATGGAGAAGCATGATTGGTCACTCCAGAGAACACGTCTCCACTGCTCTAGAGACCAGTGGCGGCACTTTACACCACTGCATTCGACGCTTTGCTTTGTGCTTGGTGATGTAAGGCTTGGATGCAGCTGCTCGGCCATGGAAACCCATTCCATGAATCTCTCTGTGCTGTTCTTGAGCTGATCTGAAGGTCACATGAAGTTTGGAGGTCTGTAGTGATTGACTCTGCAGAAAGTTGGTGACCTCTGCGCACTATGCCCCTCAGCATCCGCTGACCCCGCTCTGTCATTTTATGTGGCCGACCACTTCGTAGCTGAGCTGCTGTCGTTCCCAATCGCTTCCACTTTGTTATAATCCCACTGACTGTGGAATAGTAGTGAGGAAATTTCACGACTGGACTTGTTACACAGGTGGTGTCCGATCACGGTACCATGATGGAATTCACTGAGCTCCTGAGAGCGACCAATTCTTTCACTAATGCTTGTAGAAGCAGTCTGCAGGCCTAGGTGCTTGGTTTTATACACCTGTGGCCATGGAAGTGATTGGAACACCTGAATTCAATGATTTGGATGGGTGAGTGAAAACTTCTGGCAATAGTGTGTATACACATATACATATATATATGCATCAGCACTGTCAAAGCTCTCCAAAAACAGTAACTTTACAGAAGTAAAAGAAGTAGAGTAAAAGAAATTCTTAACTTTCAGTGTAAGTTACTGTTAAGAGATTTTATTTCAAACAATTATGGATCATTTCTGTTGGTCCACTTGTCATTTCATTTTCACACAGTGCAAAGAGCAGCTGGTATCAGTTTTGAATCATGTCAAAAAGAAAATCAACATAAATGGAGATACAAGGTCAGACAGTGATGACATGTTTTAACCCTTGTGTGTTCATGTGTTACTCAGTGATCTGCTGTATCACCACATTATTGTTTTTCTAAATCAATACAGCCATAACAATTTATGTAAAAATACCAGATGTTTAAAATATCACAAGTTGTGGTTGGTGTACAGTGTGAAGACACAGAAAATGTGTTATTTTATATGCTCTTCACAGAAAATGAGCAAAGGCCAAGAAATCTGGGGTTGAAATTATAATAAATTGCATCACTTTTTTCTTTTGATAAATGTTGAAAAGAGATTTGATCAATATTAATAGGGGATTTTCTTCATTACCTTGTAGTTTTTATGTTTACAGTATGTATTCAAAAGCATGAAAAATTACAATGTTAGCCAGGTGGGTCTTAAATTTCAGTTTCAGTTGCGGCTAGGAATTTTCATTTTCTAACCTTAAACCTAACGCTAATCCTGATCCAGTAGCTGAAAATATTTGCCTTTACTATTTCATTTCACTTTTTTTAAAGCACTTTATAAAGTCAAGGGCTGGTTGTTTTTATTAAATCAGGAGTTAGTGAGCATTGTAAGTTAGCCCACTCACGTTCATACACACACTGCACTTTAGTGTTGTTTGTGAGTGTGTGCTGTCATAAGCAGCTCCTGAACCCAAACAGATGGATCGGCTTATCACATATATATTTACTCAGTGTCAGGTTCACACCTTTGGTGGATTTCTTTATGGAGTATTTTTGAATGATTGTATATTCACTTCAACTCAAGTTTATTGTGAAAAAGTATCTACTTCTTACTCAGTTCCATTGTTGTCAACATCATTTGGCTCCTAATTCAATTTTTGTGTTAAATTTCATTCAGTTCTGCTTTGCTGCTGCAAAGCTCACCTCTCACTCTGGAGCATTAGTATTTATTTTAGACCAAAAGAATAGATATTACAATCTTCCGTTCCTATGCTGATTGATGCTGGATGTACTAAGTGGTTTTTAACCTGATACTTCTTGATGAGCAGGTATAAATGTGTTCACCTTGTTCTTGTACCAGTCTTCAACCTCCTGGCGACTGCATGATGAGATCTCCTCGTACTGGCTCTTCACCTCCGCCACGATCTGCTGCATATTCAGCTGCCTGCTGTTATCCATCTGAACCACCACAGAGGTGTCCTTCAGGTCCTCCTTCAGCTCCTGCAGCTCCTGCAGAGAGACAAAGAAAGATGGATCGAGACAGATGTGGGAACAAGTCGCTAAGTTGCAAGTAACAAGTAAGTCTCAAGTCTTGAAACCCAGGTCCCGAGTCAAGTCCCAAGTCAAGATACTCAAGTCTTCATTCAAGGCCCTCGAGTTCTTAATAAGTCAGTCTGCATTCTTTGCTAGTTTAAGGCCACAAAACAGAATAATGGTAACAGTGCTACACAGTACTAATACAGTGCCTTCTAATGATGGCATGTTAGGAGTGTATGGCTGTATTTTAATGGAGAAAATGCTAAATGCTTCGCTTATCTTCCGAAATAAAATAAGCTGGGCATAAGCACAGTGACAGACAATCTGTTGATGGTGCTGTATATCAGATATACAGGAGAAAATGAACGACTGTGTAGCAGTCTGCAGTTAGACTCTTTCCACATTTCTTCCACTCAAGTCTTTCCGAGTCTTTCCGGACGTCCGTCTTAAGGCTGAAGTTCAAGTCAAAGTCTGAGTCATCGGTGTTGAAGTCAAAGTCGAGTCACAAATCTTTCTCGATTTTCTCAAGTCGAGTCTCAGGTTACCAAGTTCGTCACTCAAGTCAGAATAGAGTCCAAGTCATATGACTTGACACCTCTTGTATGTACCTGACCACACTAATGCTCTTGTGGCTGAATGCAATCATATGCTCACAGCAATGTTCCAACATCTGTTCTGAAGCCTTCCCAGAAGAGTAGAGGCCAATACTGCAGCAAAAGGGGACAAACTAACTCTTAATACCCTCGATTTCTGAAGAAATGTTGGATAAACAGGGGTCTACAAACTTTTGCACATGCAAAGTTTGAACACTGGGCAAATGAAATGTTTGGCTGTGTTACTTTTGCACAGATGATTTTTACAATACATCATATTCAACAAATAACAGTAAGTACGCATTAAAGTGTGTGTTCTCTATATAGGATGTGGCTTATTTTCACTTAGTGTATTGCAAGGTATGGTACTTTACATTGTTAGTAATGTACAAACCCTGACCTATTTGTGTTAGTTTCAGGATAAGATTTCCAAAATAGACAAGAAAGCATTTCTGTTAGTGTCTCTGGAGAAGAGCGTCTGCTAAACATTGTAAATGTAAAAGTAACAGAGTGTGTTTAAGCACCTGCTCATAAACGGCCTTCGAGAAGTTCAGGTCCTCCAGAATCCCAGACACTTTGTCCTCCAGCCCAGTTTTTGTCAGATATGCAACATCAACATCCTATCAGGACATGAAAATAATGAGACAAATCATAGTGATTTCGGTTTTACAGGTATTTGCAAAGGTATGGGCACACCCAATGAAGTTATATGTTTTGTTGATTAGTGAAAACAGGTTTTGTAATGATTTACTGCACAATTACTGTTTATTTGTTGAATTTCACATGTTGGAAAAACATGTCTATAAAATGTGGTCTGTGCAACGATTATGGCACAATTTTCATTTTATGTTTAATTTTTCCAATATGTCAAACTCAGCAAAACTTTGCCCTTTCAATGTCTTAGGTTTGGGTAACACTTTATTTTGAGTGGTATTTTTTAGATGAAACCTACGCTGAAAGTCTGTTGAGATATCAAAAACATATGAGGGTTAGGATTAGGTTTTGGGTTGGGATTAGGACCAGGGTGAGGGTTAGGTTTTGGGTTGAGGTTAAGGTTAGGGTTAGGATTAGGCCCAGGGTGAGGGTTAGGTTTTGGGTTGAGGTTAGGGTTAGGATTTGGGTGAGGTTGGAGAAGGGTAGGTTTTGCGTAATGGAAGTAACACATTAAGGAAACATCTACTTAATGTAAGTACTGTATCAACAGAACATCTACAGGATATTTACTTCATTGTATTCAGATGCTGCACTGCTGCTACTTCACTGATATGTAGGTGACATGTTACTGATAATCTGTTAAGAGTTTATTGATCATCTACAAAGGATCCCCTCAAAATAAAGTGCTACTTAAGTTGATCTCTGTATGTATTTTCAGTTACAAAATCAACAAAACATATCATTTAACCAGGGGTGCCCAAACTTTTTGCATATGGCTATGTGTGTGTGTGCGTGTCTACAGTGTCATACCTTCTTCACAAGCACGAAAGCATTTTCAGCTTCATTTCTCTTATTAATCTCATCTTCGTACCTGTAGGGAGGGCAGCTGATATGTGGTCAAGCCGGCAATGAAAGTTGTACTTACATACTGTGCAGTCAAATGCATTGTGTGTGCTCACAGCTGCAGTTTTAGGCTTAACTTGTCAAACTGATTTTTACAGTCAGTCACACTAATCATCCAACTCTTAGACACACTTATCACAGTTTTTTCTTGTGAAAGGGTTTAGCTGAAGCATTTAGGGTTTTAAAGATAGTGACCTCTATGTAATGCCATTCAGTGTGTTAGGCCCAATGCTATTTCATCCCAAGCGAGCTCTAGACTTGATTCATTTTGACGTTTAGGATCAGAATTCAATCAACTGAAATGTTTATGAAGTCTGGATTCATAGGCATTTCACAGTGGAAATGAAAAGAAAGGACTACGGCCAGCACGTCCAATGATGAAATTTAAATTTAAATTAAATAAATAATCATTGGATTGCCTCACTGCTTGGCTCACGTGTGTCAGGCTCCAATCCTTATGGGCCAAAGCACTGCAGACAGCACACTAACCCATTAAACACATTTGATTCAGCTCATCAGCTAATTAGCAAGGCCTTGAACTGAATTCAGAGATTAGATGAGGGTAAACATTAATCTCTGCAACACTTTGGCTCGGAAAGTCCACAGTTTGACGTACCCGGATTAGTTGGTACTAAGGGGTGTTGATAAAAATTCAATATCAGGATATTTTCAAAATATACTGGAATATCTGATTAAATTCATTAATAAAGTTAATGAACCGCACTGCTACTCTATGCTACAAGAATGCTTTTAATCTGATACAGCTTGCTTTTATTTGAGACAGTTTGTTCTGCTCTTCTCATTTTTACGTATAGCGTTCACCTGAAGAGACACAGCTTTATTAACCAGCTGCTCTGCCACACCTTTTGGCTAACAGCTCACTTGCTACGTTTTCTGCTTTTGTCTGGCTCTCTCAGCCCTCACAAACACATATATACACACATATGCATATCAGAAATCTAACACTAGCCTTGCAATATATATATATATATATATATATATATATATATATATATATATATATATATATATACCAAAGCTAGCATTAGATTCCTGATTCACATTGACTTTCAGAATTCAAGCATTTAAATAGATAAATAAATTTATTATTTTTAAATAATTTATATAGAAGTCTAGATTTACAGGCGGACCTAGCCCCAATATATATATATATATATATATATATATATATATATATATATATATACACACACACACACACACACACACACACACACACACACATATATATATATATATATATATATATATATATATATATATACATATTAAAGCTGTATATATATATATATATGTAAATAAACGATGCAGAACAAGTATCCTCAAACCAATATGCAAAAATTTCTTGAGCATACAACATTATTATGAACTTCACCTTTACAGCAGTCTGAAGCACCTAGCAAAGTATGTTTAATGTGTATATTATGTCTCTGCTGCTAAAACTAGAACTCACTTTTGCGGGTCTATACCAGATGATTCATGGCCCAGCACTAACTGGCAGCCAAACTTAAAACCACAGCTCCTGAGCAGCCTTGCCCCTCATTCGTCTATCAGACATTACTCTCTAACTCGCCTCTGAGCTATTAGCAATGATGTTTATCTCATGGTGTGTCATTTGCATTCAAAGTGATCTGACTTGCGTTTGAACAATGTTCCTGCTCCACAATGCTAATTAGCCGCTCAAGTGAAACAGGAATGCTTTGGCAGAGAAATGCTGTGTGGTTCAGTTCTGTGGCTCACTGGGTGACATACTGATATATTGTGCTACTATTTTAGATTTACTGATAATTTTTTAGTAATAATTTTTATAGATCAGGCATGTCAATCTGCACATATTAGCGCTTAACCTCATCTTATGCTTTAAATTCAGGTTATGAAGGCCTTGCTAAATTAGCCGATGAGCTGAATCAGGTGTGTTTAATGAGACAGTGTGCTGAAGTCATCCTCTAGTTAATCTTTGCACATTATGCACACTTACTGCTTATTTACTCAATTTAACCTGAAACAGAATAAAAAAAAAAAAAAAAACACGAAATGTGGCCTGTGCGATAGCTATGACACATTTCATATTTTATGAATGTGTTCCATGTAGAGGATGTGTTAACTTACAAACGATACATGTCATTTGGGGGCATTCAAAACTTCCAACTGTAATACTTATAAAATAGCAATGTCCCATTTGCCAAATGTTTTGTTTTTCAAAGCTATTTTATGCTTTTTACACCAACTTGACAGTTTCCCTACATCAGGGGTGCCCAATCTTATCCCTGAATAGCTGGTATGGTTGCAACTTTCCATTACAAACAAGCAGGAGCACACCTGATTCCACTTGTCTAATCAATTAGTCTCAGTCTTCAAACAATTCATCATGTGAGCTCCTGCAAACACCTGCAGTCACACAAGCCCTTCTCAGATAAGACTTGACACTGTGGACTTAAATGGATGCTTCAGATTCTTTTTAAAGAACAGTTTAAAATACATAAAAACTAGCTTCTCTTTCTGGTTAACTTTTCCAATACTGAGTAAGCTTTCACGCACACATCTTCTAAGCTGCTTATCCATCTGGGTCACAAGGGGAGCTGGACCCTATCCCAGGAGTCACTGGCTGGAAGGCAGGATACACCTAGTCCATCACAGGGCAGACAGACATACTCACACCAAGGGGCAATGCAGCATGCCAAGTTAGCCTGACTGCATGTCTTCCCCTGGAGAAAACAGGGGAAACCCACACAGACACAGCAAGAACATGCAAACTCCACACAGAAAGGACCCAGGTCACCCAGCCAGAGGGTCAAACCCAGGCCCTTCTTGGTGTGAGGCAACAGTGCTAGGGAGCAGGGACTCATTCGAGCAGGGACTCATTTACCTTATTAAAGGCAAATATATTGAAATGTATCAATACCGCCCAGTGCTACATGGGTAAATGGACCACTTTCAGGATCTGTTCTGAATGCCTAACCTTTGTTTGTTGTCCTCCACCAGCAGGTGGACGCTGCGGAGCTCAGTGTCCAGTCGCTCCTTGTCTCGCTTCAGGCCGCCCAGCTGGGACTGCAGGGTGCTGATGTAGACCTTCATCATGGGCTCCAGCCTGGAGTCAGAATGTGTCTCACCCTGCAGCAACTTCCACTCAGTCTCCAGCATCTTATTCTGCTGCTCCAGGTGACGTACCTGAGAGAGAGAGAGAGAGAGAGAGAGAGAGAGAAAGATTCAGAGAGAAAGAACATGAGAGAAATGATGCTGCTGTTGCTGCTGCTGATGAGAATTATTATGATGATGAGGATGATGATGATCATGAGGATGATAATGATCATGATGATGAGGATGATGAAGAAGATGATGATCAAGATGAGAATGATCATGATGCTGATGAGGATGATGATCATGATCATGATGAGGATGATGATACTGATGAGGATGATGATCATGATAAGGATGATGATGAGGATGATGATGTCGAGGAGGATGATGATGCAGATGAGGATGATGATCATCATCATGATGATGAGGATGATGATGTGGAGGATGATGATGAAGAAGATGATGATGATCATGAGGATGATGATAATCATGATGATGAGGAGGATAATGATCATCATGATGATGAGGATGATGAAGATGATGATGATCAAGATGAGAATGATCATGATGCTGATGAGGATGATGATCATCATGATGATGAGGATGATAAAGATGATGATGATCATGATGAGAATGATCATGATGCTGATGAGGATGATGATCATCATGATGATGAGGAGGATGATGATCATCTTGATGATGAGGATGATAAAGATGATCATGATCATGATGAGGATGATGATACTGATGAGGATGATGATCGCGATAAGGATGATGATGAGGATGATGATGTTGAGGAGGATGATGATGCTGATGAGGATGATGATCATCATCATAATGATGAGGATAATGATGCTGATGTGGAGGATGATGATGAAGAAGATGATGATGATCATGAGGATGATAATGATCATGATGCTGATGAGGATGATGATCATCATGATGATGATGAGGATGATAAAGATGATGATGATCATGATGAGAACGATCATGATGCTGATGAGGATGATGATCATCATGATGATGAGGAGGATGATGATCATCTTGATGATGAGGATGATAAAGATGATCATGATCATGATGAGGATGATGATACTGATGAGGATGATGATCGCGATAAGGATGATGATGAGGATGATGATGTTGAGGAGGATGATGATGCTGATGAGGATGATGATCATCATCATGATGATGAGGATAATGATGCTGATGTGGAGGATGATGATGAAGAAGATGATGATGATCATGAGGATGATGATGATGATCATCTTGATGATCAGGATCATGATGATCATGATGCTGATGAGGATGATGATCATCATGATGATGAGGATGATGAAGATGATGATGAAGATGATGATGATGATCATGAGGATGATGATGATCATGATGCTGATGAGGATGATGATCATCATGATGATGAGGATGATGATCATCATGATGATGAGGATGATGAAGAGGATGATGATCATGATGATGATGATCATGATGAGGATGATGATGATGATATGGATGATGATGATGATGATGATTCCACGTGAATTAGTATTTATTTTTAAGTCAGAGTTTTTTTAAGAGAATTACTTTGACCTTAGTTATAGTCAGCTACTCATGATCAGCCAGTTTACTATACTCAAAATAACTGAATAAAGGTGTTTAAAAATGGTTCTTTGGTAGGAGAACCTTTCAGTGGATGGTTCTTTAAAGAGCCCTTTTTTTAGATAAGACAGGTGTGAGTGTGAACAACATGTTTAAAGTTCAAAGAACTCAAACATAATTTAAAGGTTGTATAACAAAAATATATTTCTCCTAGAACCATCCATCTAAGCCAGGAACCATTTAGGAACCTTTGTTTTCCTTTATACCTGTCCAGGATGTTTCCTGCCTTCCGCCCAATGAACGCTGGGATAGGCTCTGCGACCCAGGAGGGTAATCAGCTTAGATAATGTGTGCGTATGTTTTCCTAAATTACCAGCAGTGCAGTTGGATTGTGTGGGTTACACCACGGCAAAGCATGCGTAAATGATTTTCTATAGAACTGTGGAAAGGTTCTAAACGCAGCCAAAAAATGGTTCTTTGACTTTACTTCAAACAACCCCATGTGGCACTTTTTTGTGTACATGGTTCTTGGTTCTAGATAAAAGCATTATTTGTTATACAAACATTCCATCTCATTTACAAAAATGCTTTTATGAAGAACCATTCGCTGAATGGTTCTTTAGGGAACCAAAAGTGGTTCTTGCATGGCATCACTTCAAAGAACCCTTCAAGAATTTAAGAGTAAGGAAAAACCAAACTCTGCAGCACTGAACTCACTGGCTAATCTCACCTTGTCGATGAAGGAGGCGAACTGGTTGTTGAGTGTTTTGATCTGCTCCTTCTCCTGCAGTCTGACCGCATGTAGGCTGGGGTCCAGGTCCAGCTGCAGCGGGGTCAGCAGGTTCCTGTCCACCGTCACGGCCTTTACAGGCAGCCCCGGAATCGGAGCATCCCCAAAACCAAAATAGGAGCTTCCTCTCCGCGGTATGGTCTCTCCAATTCGGGGGTACGAGCCCAGTGAGTGGCTACTGAAGCTCCGCACAGCGGACATGCCGTTAACACGCTTACTCATCACTGCTCCAGCAGGGAGGAGACGCAGACAGTGTGGACCTCTGAGTGGTTTGTGTATTTGTGAGCTGTCAGTTTGTAAGCTCAGAGTGGGGTGTGGCGGACCTGCATGTGAGGGAGCGGGTATGTACATTCCTCAGATGGACAAACCAGTTCAGCCAATAGATCACACACATACTGCACATTCATCTGAGACACACACACACACACACACACACACACACACTTTGTGTGGGAGCCCTATCAGTGCTGATGTAATCTCAGTAGTGCTGAATGCTGATGGCAGAGGTTGAGTGTGGGATTGGGAGAAGCCAAAAAGGAGATGATTTTCTCACTCCGCACAGCTGCTGACACTGATACCTGGTGGCTGCTGCTGAAAACTAAACCCTGTTTACTACATCCTGTTAACAGATAAAACATTCATATTTCATATCGCTGTTGTTGGAACAAAACCCTGTACCTCCAAAATGGTAACTTCACAGAACATACTTTACTTTTAATGTAAGTCAATGGAACCAGATGTCTTCCCAAGTCATTTTGGGTCGTTTCTTTTCGCCCATTCATCATGAAATTTACAGACAATGTAAAAAGTAAAAGGTATTTTCAAATTCTGTCAAAAACTGAAAAAACATCAAAAACTCTCACACACTTTTTCAAACAAGGTTCTTTAAGGAACCAAAACTGTTTCTTCCACGGGATCGCTCAGTTTAGAACCCTTTGTGGTATCTTTATTTTTCTTTGAATGAGTTTATAGAACCTCCCCGTGATGTTAGGTGTCTTTCAAAAGTGAGGCTTTATCCAAGGGCCTCTTACATTTTAAAAAGGTTGAGTGATGCTGTGGTAGAACCACTTCATGTTACCTAGAAACATCTGCGAAAGAGACTTATGAGTGTGAGGAACTTTTTACAGGCTTAAAGAATCTTTACCTGACCTGAAGCTTCTTTACATGTTGAAATGGTTCTTCACACTCACAGCCAAGGCTTTGTGAATGCGGGCCCTGGTCCCACAGAGTCTGCTCCCCTGTAATTCTAGCAGGCTCGTCAATCATAAGGAAGGCTACCATTTGTCAACACGTCACAGCTTTTGACAGCGTTCCCTTGAACCCTGATGGTCAGCCTAGTTTAACAAGAGCACGATACTCCAGTTTTAACTGCAAATAACACCTCACAGCGTTTTTTACACAGCGAGTCCTTCAGCACCTAAACTTAAATCCTGCTGGTCAGCCAACTCTAACCAGAGCTCCAGTCGAATAGTTTTGGCGCCCTCTGCTGGTCACGGAGAACTGCAAGAGAAGGGAAGACGCTTTTATTACAGTAAGAAATGGGTCATCTCTTTCATTAAAAAATAAATAAATAAATACATCAATAAAATAAAATAAAATAATCAAGAACATTTCAAGTAGACGATTGATTTGGATCTATTTGCAACTAAAATAAAGAAACAATAGTTCATTTTCTACTGGCAATTACGTTCATACTTTTGGACATACCGTGTACTTCATTATGCACTCAAGTAAGACAGCAGGCTGCATTAGCTCAAGCAACGTTTTACTATTTGGCTGTAAAAAGACCGCGTACTGTGCTATCTGGTCGTACCCTTTTCTTCGCGACCTTCATAGTGCCCTATATAGGGAGTAGGGAGCTCTTCGAGATTCGGCTGTGCAGCACTACGCTCCAGCAGAGGGCGATGTAGAGCAGCGCCAGATCTCGCACCTGGGAAACTCTATGGCTGTTGAGCGCTCTTGTTTACGTCTGGGTGAAATTTCAGAAAAAAAGGAGAAGAGGACCGTGACAGCGCCGAGCAGGGCCTCAAAACTAGAGCTTTAAACTCCGTTTTACTGTAGCTCCTGCAACCTAGCGCCTGCGCTTCCCCCCTGTCGTTCAGGCAGGCCGTTTCAATGCCTTTCAGAGCAGCTTTATCGCCGCTATGGACGCAAACGATCTGTTTTCGAGCTGCAGGAAGGGCGACGTTGCGAGAGTGAGGTTTGTACTGAACTCCAGCGGGACTGTTTTCATCTCTGAACTTGTTTGTGCGCGGATGTCTTCCTTGTTTTGTCAGTGTACACGCTGTTAGAGGCAGTTTGTGCTGATCAGGGTATCCGAATCACTTTACTGAACATAAACGCTTGTAGGGGGAATTTGCCTTGAAGAGCAGTGCAGGATGCGAATAGTAAACAAGTCCTACAAGTCAGCATGAAGACGCTGTCACTCAGGGGTTCAGGAGTATATGTTATGTACAGTATGTCAACTAAATTACAGAGCCTCTAAGGTGGCATGGGGATTATTTTATAATATGGCATGCTCGCAAATTAATATATTGAGCCCACAAGTTACTGTATTGAGGCCACAAATTGCTATAGAGAGGCCACAGATGAACATAATAAGGCCATGAGGTATGAGAAACTTCAATATAGCCATCTGTGGCTTAAATATAGTAGGCTGTGGATTTAATATTTGAATTCATGGCCACACCTTATTATAAAATAATCACCATGGCACAGTTACTCTGGACCAGATGCACCATTTATATACAGCGTTATAGATGCAGCTATGCCTGAAAATGTCCCTTAAGAAACAGACTGATATCCTACAGGGATCTGTTTTGGATGTGGTGTTGTAAAGCTCATAGAGGCTGTCAGTTTCTGGCACTTCTTCAGTACATTTAGGCCTAAAACCTCCCAGCAAATGCCTTAATCAGAAAGACCCAGATCATCACTTGAGGCCCGTAGCACTGCAGAGTTCAACAATCCATAAAACCATATTTTTCCTGTTTATATCGGCATACAAGGCTGAGCAGTCCTCTTATATCTTCTCATAAACGCTCACTTCAGTCTGCAGAGAGTCTGCATGACAAAGCAAATGCTCTCTTGCTGAGGGATGTGAGATGTTTTCTACAGAGCAGATAGCGCCTATTATTGGTTGTGTGCTTTTACAAACATGGGCCTATTCATTTCCTATAGCATGCTTCTATGGTTAGTAGTTGAGTAATGGGTGCGCAGTCTCGTACGTCCTATAAAGTTTTTTGCCAAAGAAATGTGTAAAATGAGCAGCTGACATTGACAGATAACAGGCTGTCTGCTGCAGTTTAGCCGTTCTGCCTCCTCTGACCTACTTTACTCTTGCAAAATAGCATCTCATTTTCCAGCATGTGTGTCAGGGACTCTTGAACTGAATTATCCTCATTCTTTAAATATTATGTGTGTATGAAGTGTACCATTTACTCTGCCCACTCACACAAAAGATGTCATTTACATACACCAGTCTTAAAGGCATAGTAACAAAAGCAGGCTGTTTAATTCTTGGGGATAAAGAGAGCTTGTGAAATAGTCATATTCATACATGAAACTGCACAAATCCCATAAAACGATCTCAGAGAAGTAATGAAATGCAAGAAAAATGCAGGATGTGGTCTCTTTAAAGTGTTCTTTATGTCAGTTTTGCTGTTCAGGCTACAGAACTTTTATTAAAATGGCTCCCTTCTGTGTGTTTCTCTCTTTCTTGCAGATACCTGGTTGAACAGAGAGATGTGGAACTGAACGTGAGAGATAAGTGGGACAGTACACCTCTGTAAGTCCAGGCTCACATTGCTGTGTTAAAAGGAGGGTGCCTTCTGCTAGCTGATAGAATATTAACATCTGAGCTGAATGTCTCTCTTTTTGTCTGTGTGAAGGTACTATGCATGCCTCTGTGGACATGAGGAGTTGGTGCAGTACCTACTGGCCAATGGTAAATATCAAAGATACTAAATCAGTGACGACTCGCACACATTTGTAGATTTTCTAATGTTAATCGACAGCTGGTGGAAACCAGTTAACTTGAAACTATTTGCACTTACGTTAACTTAATTAATTAAATATTTATTGGCTAAAAAACTGTAATGAATAGTTGCTGGTTTGTTGGACTGGAAGATAATCAGGCTTAAGGAAATATGACAGTGCTGTTGTGGACAAAATTCACAAACTGTGAAAGAATTCTTTGATCATGAGTTAAAATTGGTGATCTTTCAAGGTTTAGTGTGAGATTTTGTGATGGTTAAAAAAGTGCCTTTGCAACCAAAGACAGCCTACAACAAAGTTCTGGCAGAAGGTGAGCAAGTGAGAGAAGATGGATGGATGGATGATCACATTTATTTGTCTAGAGTGTTGTCACAGCTTTATAGAAATCCAGGAGTCCAGGCCTAGGGGGACTGTGGTAAAGAAAAACACTCTAAAAGTGAGAAAAAGAGAGGAGAAAGAAAGCTTGAGAGGAACTCTGACACTGTTAACACCTGATCACTTTATGCGTCTTGAGTACCAGGATTATAGCTGGATAAGGCCAAGCCACATAAAAATGCAAGTGTGAATGCGCCCATTTAAAACAGATACAAATCTGAGCACTCAAACCACTTCATGAGGTGGACTGAGGCACATGTGAGTCACATGTTATAACAACGTGAACACATCCATCTCTCTAAGACACATTTGATAACCGAAACTCCTCCCCCTGCAGTATGTCACTGGGCACATGATGAGATAATTATAGAGGATGCACATGGTTGCATACCAGACTAAATAAAATGCTTAATAGCAATGTGGACAGACACTACTGTGCAAAACAACCTGCAGACAAAGAAGCTGAACAAAATAACATTTGGTAATTGGTTTCTGCGTAACGGGTGGATTTGCATATTCCCTTACACACAGCAATCGTATTTCAGTCCAACTAACCAGAAATGCATGTGGCTAAAATGTTACCAGGATACGATCCAGATATTAGTCACATAAATTAACCAGGTGTAAACAGGGTCTAAGACTCAAAAAAGGGAACCCATCCTCCTGTGGTTAACTTCAATGGGCAGACTTCAAGCTCACTTTGGAAAATGGGTGTTCCGTGTTGCCCTCTTTTCCCCAGCCATGAATTAGTCTTTACCATTTAAATTTTTGTCCCCCAAGAAAAACATTGATGCTATTATGCTGAGAACGCAACTGAGGCCTGACTGTTATAAAAATGTGGACAGATACTGACTTCAGGGGCTGAGAATTCAGATTAATGATGATGTCAGTAAATATAATATATATTTACATTTTAGATTTTAATTTGATAATGTAATAATTTCAGTTAAACAGTGCTGTACTGATAGGTCACATCTTAAATAATACATTGTAGCCCTGGTGTGTAGCTACCCAGAATGCTTTGCACTTTTGGTTTCTGTTTATTACCTGTATAAACAGATATCAAACATTGCACAGTCTGTCGCAGAGTTTGGCCAAAATTTCATTCCTGTGTGATGTGCAATAAATGTATACAGACATATGCAAAAGTTTTGGTACCCCTGGTCAAATGACATGCTTTGCTGACGAGTAAAAATCAGTTAGTACCTCGAATATATTTCTGCACATTTTAATTCAGTTACTGTTTGGTTTTGAAATTGAGCACTAAAATTTACCTGAAAAATGCTGTATTTGAGTTTATTCCCTGTAGAATATGTGATAACTTATGTATTTACATTTAATTCACTAGGGCTTTTTCCACCTTTGCATACAATTGTAAGTCTGCAGTTATTACACAGTTTACAACAGGTTTAGAGTTTAAAAAAAAGTTTAAAAGTGCTTTAAAAGGAGCACAAAGAGATGTTTCTGATAAAAGTCAGATAAAAGCTTTGCAAAGTTTTTGAAATACCAACTACTAAATTTGGCAGTAAATGTATCCTCCTTGTATTTATAGTTGTGTCTAGTGATGTCCAGGTCCTGCCTGGTTGCTTGGGGTCTGCAAAATTAAATAAAAATGCTTAATTGAACAAAAATGAAAACAAAATCACTGACAAAATACTGTTCAGATATCTTGGTAAGTCACTGCATTTGAAGGACCAGACAGTTTGTTCATCTGTAAAATACTCCGTGCTATTGTGTAACTATTGCTGATTATACATGACTGGACATTTTGCATAATTTGAGGTTTTTTATTATGTATTTCAATTAACAGGTTCAAATATTTTGTGTATTACCCCTCTCAGGTGCAAAGTGTGAGGCGAACACGTTTGACGGCGAGCGCTGTCTGTACGGTGCTCTAAGTGACTCCATCCGCCGTCTGCTGAAGGAATACAAACGCATCACAGCTAAAGCAATGCAGAGGGACTACTATGAGCACTTCCTGCAGACGTGAGATAAAAACACACGTGCTGTCTCATCTACTTTAACCACACAACTTTACACACACTAACAGGCAGAGTTTCATACAGTTTCGCCTTAGGCACTCTCACATGCTTACATTCCACATTCTCACACTGTAACGTCTTATAGGAACATAAACTTCCAGCTGACAGTTTTCGAGCTTTACTGCCTGCAGAACACATGTGTATACATGTAAGTGTGGATATACACTATATTTCCAAAAGTATTCGCTCGTCTGCCTTCACACGCATATGAACTTAAGTGATGTCCCATTCTTAATCCATACGGTTTAATATGATGTCAGCCCACCCTTTGCAGCTTTAATTCTTCTGGGAAGGCTTTCCACAAGGTTTAGGAGTGTGTTTAGGGGAATTTTTGAACATTCTTCCAGAAGCACATTTGTGAGGTCAGATGTTGAACGAGAAGGCCTGGCTCACAGTCTCTGCTCTAATTCATTCCAAAGGTGTTCTATCAGGTTGAGGTCAGGACTCTGTGCAGGCCAGTCAAGTTCTTCTACACCAAACTCACTCATCCACGTCTTTATGGACCTGCTTTTTGCACTGGTGCGCAGTCAACAGGAAGAGTCCTTCCCCAAACTGTTCCCACAAAGTTTGGAGCATGAAATTGTCCAAAATCTCTTGGTCTGCTGAAGCATTAAGAGTTCCTTTCTGGAACTAAGGGGCCGAGCCCAACTCCTGAAAAACAACCCCACACCATAACCCCCCCTCCACCAAACTTTACACTTGTCGCAATGCAGTCAGACTAGTACCGTTCTCCTGGCAACCAACAAACTCAGGCTCGTCCATCAGATTCACAGATGGAGAAGCGTGATTTGTCACTCCAGAGAACACGTCTCCACTGCTCTAGAGTCCAGTGGTGGCACTTTACACCACAGCATTCAATGCTTCCCATCGCACTTGGAGATGTAAGGCTTGGATGCAGCTGCTCGGCCATGGAAACCCATTCCATGAAGCTCTCTACGCTGTTCTTGAGCTGATCTGAAGGTCACATGAAGTTTGGAGGTCTGTAGTGATTGACTCTGCAGGAAGTTGGTGACCTCTGCGCACTATGCGCCTCAGCATCCGCTGACCCCACTCTGTCATTTTACGTGGCCAACCACTTCATGGCTGACATGCTGTCGTTACCAATTGCTTCCACTTTGTTATACCACTGACAGTTGACTGTGGAATATTTAGTAGTGAGGAAATTTCACAACTGGACTTGTTGCACAGCACCATGCTGGAATTCACTGAGCTCCTGAGAGCGACCCATTCTTTCACACGTTTGTAGAAGCAGTCTGCATGCCTAGGTACTTGGCTTTATACACTTGTGGCCATGGAAGTGATTGGAACACCTGAATTCAATGAGTTAATACTTTTGGCAATAGTGTGTGTGTGTGTGTGTGTGTGTGTGTGTGTGTGTGTGTGTGTGTATACAGTACTGTGTGAAAGTTTTAGGCATCTAAGCAAACACTTTACCTCAGCAGTGAGTTTTTCACAATATACATTAGAATAAAGTCATAATTTCTTGGGTCCATATTTTTCCTAGACACCTTCACAGCCGCCACAGAGACTTGTTAATATCATCAATTACATCATGAGCTCAATTTACTGAAGCACTGATTGGTCAAACCAGAAGTTGCTTTTTATCTACATATAATTATGGACTTCCTCGAGGAGAGGCTTGAAAATGGTTAAACAAACATACTAACATCCAGAAAATCACTATTTATCATTTATATCATTATTAATTAATATCCCATAAATTTTGTTTATTCAAATTTTGTTTATACACGTTTCTCAGCAATAAACACATACTACACAAATAGACTTTGAAAATGTGTCTTGGGTGCCTAAGACTTTTGCACAGTACTGTGCTATATATATATATATATATATATATATATATATATATATATATATATATATATATATATATATAGTGAGTGAGAGAGAGATGTGTATACATACATATATCATCATATATAGATAGACATATGTATGTATATGTACAAAGATGGTCATGTTTATGTCCAACTGCAGACTCTTGGAGCAGGGCTCGTACAGTGACGTGACGTTTATGGTGCATGGTGAGATGTTCCGAACGCACCGCTGTGTCCTCAGTGCTCGCTCCGAGTACTTCGCCCACATGCTGGAGACCAAGTGGAGAGGCAAGACCATGATTGCTCTCAAACATCCACTGGTGGGTGCTGTTTCATACAGTATACATTAGCAGTGTTACTGTAACTGTATTCCCAGTTCTGGCGCTGCCAGATCCATAGTTTGATTAATCACTTTTTAATCTTAAAACATTATTCAGTAGCTGCTATAAACATGTTGTATAGTGAGGAATTGACATAGGAGTCTTTAGACTTTAAAGGGTTAGTATGTATGGAGTCATTAAATGATGTAAACAGTCATTCAGGGTGGTGTGATGTAAAATGTGATGTACATGACTTTGTTTACATTTGAATGGTTACATATATGCTAACCTTTTAAAGTCTAAGGAGTCACACAAACAGACTCAGATTTCTTTACAGTGCTGTTGATCGCAACCAGGTGTCGCAGTGACAACAGCATACAACCATTTTGTTTTATATACAAAATTCCCACTGAACTTGCAAGCATCTTCTGAGTTTTTATATGGTAAGATGGTAAATCTGGCACAGTTATTTTTGTTGGGGATTATTTGGCCTTCCATCTTCCTGTATATACTTCTCTGCCATGAATGGCTTTTCAGAAATATGTTTTAAGCCAAAATCTCCAAACTATTATTAAATTATGGCATCAGGCAACGTATTCATTACAATATCATGTAATAATTTTCTGTGAAGTAGCTTTTAGAGGCCTCTTCAGATGTCTGGTTCCTATTACCGCAGTTTGGAGTTGGCAAGTTTATTTAAAATGGGGCATTTCACATCAAACTACTCTGAATGACTTTGTTTACATCTTCTTCATTGAATTATGCAGAAGTTCTAAAAAGTGGTGGGATTGTCCTTTAACACTTAAAAACATTTCAATGCCTGACCCAAACTTGTATCTGTTAAAATCCAGACTCTCAGATATTCGTTGTGTATACTGTGTATGGGTAATAAATAGTTTTCCAACCAACTTGTTTTCTTGCAAGTTGGGACACGTCCGAAATCTTCATTACAAGTCTACAACTTTCATCTTTTAAACGTGTTAATTTCTTTTGTTACTGTGGATCTGTCTTTCTATCTCTTGCTCTGGCAACTCAGATTAATTCAGTAAAGTTCTGTCACTGTGAATGCAGTGAAATTCAAGTAGTTCTGAGGCAGTTAGCCCTTGGAGATTTGGGAGCTTTTCAAGTCATTTTGCTATACAATTCACATGTAATAAAATCATGAATCACCTAGTTAATTATGTAATAAATTACATTGACATTGTGTAACAACAAATTTATTTCAGTGGGAAGAAATCCCAAAAGCATCCACAAAACAAGACGCACTACAATACATTTTCATCAAATTCATTTGTTTTAATGAACTATGAGTTCTTTGAGACTGTGAGTCTGTGAATGAGAGAATTCTCAGTCAAATTGCTTTCATCATCAACGTCTGTAATCGCAACTTCTAAAGGTCAATAGACACAAGACAGAAGTTATCAGAAATGTTATATAGGAAGAGACGGGTTGTAAAGTAAACAGGAAAGCTCATAATGCTCATCATGGCAGAGGAAGTCGTGCTCTTCAAAAAAAAGAGCCGATCAGCTTGCTATTTATGGCATGAGTGAGAAATGCCCCCTTGTCGTGGAAAGATTGTAAGGTTTCTTACCATTTTTTTTGTGTTTGTGTGTCACCAGGTGAACCCTGCTGCATTCGCTGCCATCCTGCAGTACTTCTACACTGGTGAGCATCGCTGGAGCTGAAGAAATACATAAAACGCTGCTTAAAGTGATGATTTGACCAGGAAAAAAAAATGTAGTTGATCAGTCAAGACATGTTTGGTTGTCAAGTCATGTCGGAGTTTGTTCCTAAAGCTACAGGGCTAATGTAGCTAACAGTATAGCTACCAGGTTAACATTGTTCAAACATAAATAATAACACACCTGCTTTAAATTACGTCGAGTTGTTGTTTAATCTTACATAGACTTGCTTTAGTGATTTCTGACACTTTGATATTTGTTGTTCATAAAAATTTCATTACTTGTCCACCACATAAGGCTTGTAAATCAAGTGCTAAACAAAAGAATCAAACATAAGATAATAAGAATGTCTTGCCTGATCTACGTCTTTTGGTGTAAGGGTCAACTCTATAGATTTGACTTTTGCCTATCATATTAATTTCAGTTTTAAAATAAGCAACGATATACATGCAAGTTATCTCATTATTAAAATCATTCTGCTCTATACTGGCCAGCAGCACAGCGTTCCTCAGTGCTCCTGTGCTCTGTGGTGTTTCAGGTCGGCTGGACATAGACATGAGCTACGTAGAGGACTGCAAGCGTTTGGCCAAGCAATGCAAAATCAGCGAGCTGATTGAGGAGCTGGAGGTCAAGTGCAAGCAGGTGCAAGAGTTTGGTGAGATGCTGCTGTTCCTCTCCAACACACAGGTCTAACATAGTAAAAAAGCATGAACTACACATTCACAAAGAAACATACTCATTGAGTGATTTCTAACCAGTATTGTGCTCTCTCTCTCATTTCCCCTCTCTCTCACTCTCTTCATGATTTTCTTATTCTTCTCTCATTGTCTCTCTTTCTTATTCTTGCTCTCTCTTTGCCTCACCATCTTGTTTTTTTCTCTTTTTCGTCATTTCTCCTGTTTTTCTTCTTCTCGGTCACTGGCTCTGTCTTTTTTTCCTCCCACCTGTCTTGCTGTGTCTTCTTTTTTCTGTCTCTTTCTCTCTATGTTCCTCAGTATCAAATAAGCCAGGGACATGTGTGAAGGTGTTGACGCTGGATCCTCATGACTGGCAGCTGCAGGACGGCATGGCTTTGTTAGCCGATAGTGCTCTTCCGGCTGAACTGAGGGTGAGGCGCATTTTTCCCTGCTCATCCTACACACACTGCGTTCTTGTTTCTGTGCTGAGTAAACAGTATTCGGTTTGCTGTCTTAGGTTGGTTATGGACAGCTTCCTTTCGATCTTACTGACAGCTTTCCGAGCTACCCTGACATCTGCTTCCGGGTGGAAGGTTATGACTTTTTATGTCATAAGGTGAGTGAGCATCAGCAGAATTTAATACTGTAGTTTTTATCATTTATCTACATTTACCTACATATAAACATGAATATAAAACTTGCATAATAATAATAAAACTTACAATTTGCATATTAGTATAAACATAGTTACTGAAAAATTCATAGCAGTTATTGATTCATAAGTCTTAAGAATAATAGCTGATTTATAAGCTATTAAAAGGTCAGCCATATTAACTAAACCTGTATGTGTCTGTCTGTCCACAGGCTTTTTTCTGTGGCCGTAGTGATTATTTTAAGGCTTTAGTGGAAGATCATTTCAGTGAAGGAGAAACCTTGCAGTCTCTCCCAGGAGTTCCTGTCATCACCTTGCATGATGTTTCTCATGATCTTTTCACCAGGATTCTCTACTACATCTACAGCGATAATACACAGGTACTTATACATACGCACATATTATATACTCCCATTTCACATACCGAATTTTCCTTTGCATCCCACCAGTACAGTTTAGGGCAAACGGTAATGCGAGAGTTATTATTGTGAAATTAATCACAAAAGCTGTAATATTTGGGGATTTGGGTATACCTCTGGTGAAAATGTGTAATTATGTGCAATGTGTGGAAAAAAAAATTTGTATTTTGGACCCCTTCCCCAAGAGGATGACTCTAATGATTGCAAGCACAGTGAAATAGTATTCCAATTGAACTCAGTCACAACTTGGTGAAGGGCGTGACGTCCAGAGAAAGCAAAAGTAGCTGTACGTTCCGGCCAATGAGTGTATATTTAGTTTCTATCATATATACAGTCAGTGGTTCTAACTCTGTGCTTATAGCGTTTCGGTATCATTCATACAGCTCGAGGGTTATTTTGTTACAGTGGAGACTCTTGAGGTGAACTAGAGCTCCTCTTGTCCATTGCTTTTGTTAGTTTGCTGCTCATTGTTCTATCCATAGTTCTCAAACAGGCACTGTGGAGCATAGTCTGTTAAAGACATCTTCCAGTTCTTACTGATCTTACCGACATCAGCAGCTTGTTTTGCTTGTAAACGATATTTCAGACTCGATATACTTTAGTGATCAGTAGAATTACAACATGACTGGAAGACAGCTGGAAATAACTTTGGTTTAATTGAGAGAGCCATCAATTGAGCATACTAATTAAAAGCTGTATTTGAATGAAAGGGCCAGTGTCGCAGAGACCGATTATCAAGATTACATACTTTGACAGCTTTTACAAATTTTGTACAACTTAATTCTAAATATCATAACGGCTGCATGTTTTAAGGGTCCATATCCCATTTTTCTTGCACTTTGAGGTCTGCTTAGGTTTTTTGTACCAGAAACAGTCATAATTTATTCCAACCTCTCTTTGTCCCTCATTCTAATGAATCAGTCTATATTTGTTACTGTGCCTTTTAGACTTGTATTTCGCCTTATTCTAAAACAGTCTGGGCTAAAGCAGTCATTATAACTTCAGCATAAATTAGTAGAGCTGAATGGGTGTAAACATGACATCACAAACACAATGAATTCATTTAGTTCACAACAGGCTGTTTTTGCCACTTAGTTTACGTACATGGACTGAATGGAAGAGAATGGTATATTGTTCGCAGTGTTTATATATCACATCAAACTCTTTTATTTCAAGAAATTGAGGACGTTTCAAATGTCCACAGTATGGGATATTTAACTACAGCAGACATATTTATAGTATGAGTAAAGTAGTGTTTTAGGGCCGTTTCCCCAAAGCAGTATTTATCAGTTAGCCAGATAGCATATGCTCAATAGCAAGTCTGCCTGTTAGAGGAGAGGAAGCGCATATTGTTATTGTGTAAATGTTATGCACTATGAATTTTTTTCCAGTTCTTTGTTGAACATTTTTAATGACGGACTGATAAAGATGAATCTGTATTATTTATGTGTGTGTCTTTTACAGCTATCCCATGATAATGTGTATGAGGTGCTGTGTGTGGCGGATATGTACCTGCTTCCCGGTCTGAAGCGTCTGTGTGGCCGCACACTGGCAGCACTCCTGAGTGAGGAGAACATCCTGCACATGTGGAAAACAGCCAAACTCTTCAACCTCTCACGCCTGGAGGACCAGTGCACTGAGTACATGGCCAAGATCATTGAGAGGGTGCGTTGCACACGTGTGTGAACGTGTGTGCGTTAAAGTTGTTATCAGCCTTGGAATTCTTTGATCTGCACCTAAACATAGCATGAGAACATTCTGTCCGATTCCACACGCAGTCCAAACCAGAATAGCCTGACAGAATACTGTCTGAAACTGAATGAAGCCTTACAAAATTCTGTCTGAATCTGACTGTAACTGAAAGAATTCTGTCAGAACCTGACTATAGCCACGCCAAGGCTATGTTTACACAGCAGGTAAAAGTGGTCGAAATCTGATTTTCTCACCAAATCCAACCTATATGCAACATTAGTCTGAACAGATCATCTCCTAAATTGACCTGCGCACACAAAAGAACAGTGCTTCACGTTGCTTCACGTGGCTCATCCAGAGATAAACCAGCATCACAGGAGCAATCAGGAAGCTTCATTGACTGACAGCTGAATGTGAATCTGAATCACCCAGAATGTGTTGGAGCTCACCATGAAAAGGTGTTCATTGGTTTGAGTCCTCGGATTCTTTAAACTTTGCTTTTAGACTTTTAACTGCAGCCTCATTTTCCTACGGCTGTGTTCGTCCTTTTCTTTCAAAATCTCTTCGAACTCGGAGGGTTTTGGATAAGTCTTTTCTCATTTTTTGTACAGAAACGTGACCCTAAATATTTGAGGGCCAACCAGTGCAAAATTTTTACGATGTGTCATTAGATTAACACAAAAGTCGTAAGAATTCCGATTGGGTTGTTCAGACTCGCATTGCTGCTGATTGGATACGGATCGGATTTCAATACCACATATGACAGCGTGCCAAATCTGAACTGCCACACACACACATCTGTGTTTACATATGAAGAAAGCGATCAGATTTGGGTCACTTTTACATGCTGTGTTTACAAAGCCAAAATACTGTGCGAGTTCCATGGTAGCCTGACATAATTCTGTCTGAACTCGTCTGTAGCTCCACAAATTTCTGTATGAATCTTGCTGTAGCCTGATAAAATTCTGATAAAATTCTCCACCATCAACTATAGACTGAATAAAATTTCACGATTCCTGATGGTGCCAGTTAAATTACCTTGTAGAGTGCTTAAATCCTGATTACAACCTGGTTTATGTTTATAAAAAACACAGAGGAAGAATAAAGTAGGGGGAGGAAAGATAAGCCGGTAAAAATGCAGGGCAGAATCAGTTCAGTGTTAAAAGCAAGCCTGAACCATATTTGTCTGTTGTGCCAGAAGGTGTCTGATCTGTGAAACATGAAAATGAATAGGGTTATGGAGAGGTGTGTGTGTGTTAGCATCATAGGCTTGCTGCTCTTTTGAAGATGAAAAGGCATCTGATGACAGAAAATTAACGTTTCTGTGTTTGCATGCTCTTTTGTGTCTTTGATCCTGAATCTGTGCTTGTGTTTGTATCTAAGCTGGTGGAGAGGGCGGAGTTTGCGGAGTTGATCAGAGAGGATGCTGGGAGCGTGGCGGCACGGCAGGAGACGGACTCCATCCCCCTGGTGGATGAAATCCGTTACCACATCAGCAGCAATGTTCAGACATACAGCGCGATAGAAGAAGCCAACCAGAAACTACACGCCCTCGAGCTACTGCTCAACTACATCGGCCTGGACTGTTAGAGCAAGAGAGAGAGAGGAGAAGAGGAAAGAAAGAGACAGAGGAGAGATAGGAGAAGGAGGGGTTGAAAGAGAGAAAGTGCAAGAAAGAGAAAAGCAGAGAGATTGGACTGAGGAGACAAAGGGCAAGAAAAAAAAACCGAATGTTATGCGTGTACAGAATTAGGCTGTGCGTGTGAGCACTTTTGTCGCTGAAGCAGAGGATGCATAGGATGATAAAATGAGGAATGATGGTGATGCTCTTTCATTTTTTTGCAGAAATAAATAGGCTAACTAGGCAGCAACCTATTTTAGATCATAACAGCCTGCACACATGCAAGCAATAGAATACAGTGCTGATTTGCATTGAGTTGAGTTTGAAGAGCCTCTAGTTTACTCCTTTTTAATACTTTGGAAATATTTTTCCTGAACAAATCAACTATTCTGTTTTTAGGTTAACTTCATGGTAATATAACTGTGGCTGACATAACTGCCCTTTATTTTGATGTGCTATACTTTAGCAAAAGTGCTTCCATTAGTGAGGTCATTGAGATATGAGCACTGAAATTCAGTTTACAGCTCCGTAGTGGGTTGTTAGGTTCAAATTAATATATAATACAGAGAGCAGACTTTTCTGGAAATTTATTGGACTACAGAGAGACATTTGATTTTTGTTTATGCTTTTATGTGCCTAGATGTCTAAAAAAATGTAAAAAAAAAGATAATAATTTGGAGAGGGGTTTGGGACAGCTGTTATGTAATGAACTGCGTGAGTGCAGAGATGGGGCATATTATGTCAGAGTGGTGGAGAATTAGGGCTTTACCTATAAGAAGATGCTTCCAGCCAGCATTTTTACATCAGAGAATCTAAAATGACTCATTTTGTGCTGTTTTGCTGACTTTGTAGGCAGTGAGCATTCAGTGAGTGCTTGGTTACCTGGATAAGGTCTCTAAAACTTTAAATATGTTGGATTTTGGGTGTATTTGATGAGTTTGTTTTAGTTCTTTCATTTATTAACTGGTGCAACATTGTATAACACAGTCTTGTGTGTGTGTGTGTGTGTGTGTGTGTGTGTGTGATGTTAATCTGGCTGTGTTGCTGTTATTTTGTTTTAGTTTAGTTGGTTTTATTTTATTTTATTTTATTTCATTTTATTTTATTTTATTTTATTTTATTTTATTTTATTTTATTTTATAGTGCTTTGTTGTCAGTCTGTGGTTGGCTTTGAGGCCAGACTGCATCGTCTCCTATTTAGGTCTTAATGTCCCTTGTGTCCGCGGGCTTTGCCATATATCTCTGTGAGGGTAAGTGAGTGTGTGTTGATGACTGTGGTCCAGTTTGGTCCAGATTCATTACAGATAGGAAAACTGGGTTGATGGCAGTTGCATTTCAACACATTACATGTGTGTGCTTGATATAAAACAGTGTGTACAGAAGCTAATAAATAACAAACATGAAGATCCATTTTGTCTGTGCTGGTTTGTTTCAGGGACTTTTGAAAGAGAAAGACATGCGCTGCTCAGGTTTGCCTCCAGGGGGCTGTAGGTCCATGTTTTTGTGGTCATGACCTGACATTTGCAGAGAAGAGCAGATCGTTTGCCCTTCATGTGCCTTCCTAAAGTGTACAGTTGTGCCATTTTTTTTTTTGAGTCAGAGGCAGAACATTTACCCTGAATTTATAGGAGTGGGTCACTGAAAAATGAAATATACTCAAGTATCCTCTTACTCCAATATAGGGTTGTAAGGGTTGGGGAAAGTATCTCATTGGGACCGAATCTGCAATAAGATTTCAATGTTGTGATGGCAATTTAAATTATTATTATTATTATTATTTATTATTATTTTCTATTCACTAAGCTGTTTTTTCTCACCCAAGAAAAACAGCACTTTGGTTTTTTTTTTTAAAGCTTGAAGGGCTCATTGGCTACATTTTTCTTGCACTTTATTTTTCTTCCTTATGACACTTGTGGTGCACATTCTCCTGGCATCTGTCAAACACGGATTCATCCCATCAAATTGCCAGATATGAGGCATAATTTAACACTAACATGTTTCCGCTGCTCTAGAGTCCAGTGGTGTTGTGCTTTACACCACTCCAGCTGACACTTGGCATTGTGCATTGTGATCTTGGGCTTGCAGCTACTCGTTTATGGAAACCAATTTCATAAAGCTTCCGACGCACAATTCTTGTGCTGATATTGCTTTCAGAGGCAGTGTGGAACTCTGCAGTGAGTGATGCAACAGAGGATACACAGTTTTAACACATCCGTGTCACAATAATAGCACTTGCAGATCTAGCAGGGCAGAAATTGTATAAACTTAAGTTGCTAAGCTCTTCAGCATGACCCATTCTGGTCATCAAGCCAAACATTGCTTGTTTATGGGAATTGCATGGCTATGTGCTTGATTTTTATACACCTGTTAGCAATGGGTGTGGCTGAAACACCTGAACTCAGTATTGAGGAGGGGTGTACACATACTTTAGGCCTTATAGTCTAGACTTCCATCACTTGTTACCTGCATTTACCTCTTAGATCCAGTTCTGATCAACTACATTTGCAATAACTGGATTACACATAAAATTTGTGCAAATAATTTTTTTCCAGTGAAGCATTCCTTCAATTCTAAATGACAAGTACCTCTTTAGTCATAAGGACATTAAATGGATTTCAAACTCAGTCTATCTCCATGGTGATCAGGCCTTAAGTGTTTAGAATATGGTTACGAATGAACTAACCTGGGAATTTATTACTTTCTGGAAACAAGGGTTGCTTCTCACCAACTATCAAGTGAAAATCTTGTGTGTGTGCACAGTACCTGCATGTGTGGGTGTGTGTGGGCTGTTGGAGAGTGGTTCACGTTTTAATATCTCCACACTTCCCATCCCCCTACATCTACTTAACACTTGTTTATTTAGCTCAGCGCAAACATTTCCCTATAGTAACGTCCCCTCACATGTTCATCCTCTCTGTTTCTGTTATAGACAGAGGAAGGTCCTCGTAGGGCTTTTTTTTTCTTTTATGTTTCTCTAGGCGGCAGGAGCAAGATGATCTCCATGGCAACTGGCTGGAGGAGAGACGGAGCGAGAGGTTGACGGAGCAGAATTTTCTTTTCTCTGACACACATTCGCAGCACCTCAGGACTGAGTCACGATCCAGCGCAAACACGTCATGTGTCCAGTCCAAGCAAAGACAGCAAGCTGTTTGTAAATGTCTTCAATATGAACATGTTACTCATCTTTGCTCTGATAAACTCAGTGTTTCTAAATCATAACCCCAGTGTGACCAGAGTTATGATCTAATGTTTATATTGGACCTTTTATATCTTCTGTTTGTTTATCTTGCACTATATCAATGTAGTCTTATGTGGTTGAGATATTATATTGTATATTGTGACTGTCACATCAAATTTCAACTGGTTAACTACAGATGCCCTTTACATCGGGTGACAAATGAAAATGACCCCAAATGGCCCAAAAGTGTCTAGACAGCTCTTCTAATTAGTGAATGCAGCAACTTTAAGGTGCACCTGCTGTTGACACAGCTTGTCTAATCTCCATAGTAAATCAATGACCATTAGAATGGGAGGCTCTAAAGTAAGCATGCCTAAAGTGTCGGCTAGTGGGGTATAAAGCTCCCCCAGCATTGGGCAGTGGAACCCTGTTCTCTGGAGTCATGGAGCTCCATCCAATACCTTTGGGATTAACTGCAGTGACCCAGAAATGATCATTCAACATCAGTCCCTGTAATCACTAATGCGCTTGTGGCTGAATGCAATCAGATCCTCACAGCATTGTTCCAATATCTTGTGTAAAGCCTTCCCAAAAGAGTAGACTTACTGCAGCAATTGGGGACAAACTCCTTATTAATAGTCTTGATTTCAGAAGAAACTCTAGACGAGCAAGTGTCTACAAACTTTTGGACATATTTTTCTGTCTGTGTTTCATTTGCATAGTAAACTACCTGAGCCAAATGTCCTTCACATTCTGTGCATACCACAGGTGAAAAGACTTCTCTAAGACTTCATACTGATGATGCATGCTACTGCAGTGGAGCGCACTAGAAATTACCCATCACATGTACTGGAGAAGTGCAAATTTGCCACATAGCTGATTTCGCGGTCCTTCTTGCTGACACTTTGTGAAAATGATATGCTGATCATAACATCTGCTCAAGGTCTGTTTCCTGGCACACACTCATTGTTCGCTGATATACTGTGCAAAAGCCAGGGACCACTATTTACAGCATTTACATTTACAACCCTCATAGTAACTGCTTTTGGAAACATGATGAAAGCCAGCCCAGGACCTGAGTGAGATACTTCATTACATACAACATACAGGGTGTCCCAAAAAAATTGACATAATTTGAGATGTGAATATCTGAGTAACTACATGTCGTAGGCAAACGAAATTAAATAGGTTTCATGTTGAACAACACAAGAAATTCAGAGGGATGTAGATTTTATAACTGATTTCAAAGCAATCAATTTTTAACTTTTTAAAGTTGACCAATTTTTAACTTTTTAAAACCTTGTAATATAATGCTTTGAATTCAGAAGCTTCAGAAGCATCTAAATGAGGTAATTCGGGTCTATTTAAGTTGTTTACTTCGAGATCACTATAATCTACCCCTAATTGCTGCAATAGTGTTGTTGCCCTCTGATCTTGAGTGTACCTGACTCAGCCACATCAGCAATGGCCACGCCCTGCTCCTGAGCCATAAACCCCAGCACAGACAAGATGGTGAGGACAAAGCTGGTCCTGCTGTTCAGACCGCCCAGCAGCAAGCAGTCCCTACACACATACATTCTGTCACTGTCCAAAGAAAAAGAACTATCTCCAAAATAGTAACTTTACAGGAGAGGGCAAAAACGCTCTTACCTTTAATGTACAACCCCAATTCCAATGAAGTTGGGACGTTGTATAAAACATAAATAAAAACAGAATACGATGATTTGCAAATGCTTTTCAACCTATATTCAATTGAATACACTACAAAGACAAGATATTTAATGTTCAAATGGATAAACTTTATTGTTTTTTGCAAATAGTCGCTCATTTTGAATTTGATGCCTGCAACACGTTTCAAAGAAGTTGGGACAGAGGCAATAAAAGACTGGGAAAGTTGAGGAATGCTCAAAAAACACCTGTTGGGAACATTCCACAGGTGAACAGGTTAATTGGAAACAGGTGAGTGTCATGACTGGGTATAAAGGGAGCATCCCTGAAAGGCTCAGTCATTCACAAGCAAGGATGGTGCGAGGTTCACCACTTTGTGAACAACTGTGTGAGCAAAAAGTCTGACCAGCAGGGTGCCGGTGGAAATTGGACTACTGTAGGTCGAAGGCCATCAAAGAGGAGAGGAGGAAGGCGGGTTAGAAGGCAGCGAGAGAGAAGGAAAGGCAGGAGTGTGGAGGTTAGAGTAGGGACTCTGAACATAGGGACAATGACTGGTAAAGGCAGAGAGCTTGCAGACATGATGGAGAGAAGGAAGGTAGATATTCTGTGTGTCCAGGAGACCAGATGGAAAGGAAGCAAGACCAGGAACATTGGAGGTGGATTCAAAATGTTCTATCATGGTGTAGAGAGGAAGAGAAATGGAGTAGGGATAATCCTAAAGGAACAACTTGTGAAAAGAGTTCTGGATGTAAAGGATCATGAGCCTGAAGTTGGAGGTTGATGGTGTAATTTTGAATGTGGTCAGTTCATATGCTCCACAGGTTGGTTGTCAGTTAGAGGAGAAAGAGGATTGGTGATTTGTGCAGACTTCAATGGAAATGTTGGTGAAGGGAACAGAGGGGATGAAGAGGTGCTGGGTATGTATGGTGTTAAAGACAGAAATGCGGAAGGTCAGATGGTTGTAGATTTTGCAAAGAGAATGGAAATGGCTGTGGTGAACATGTATTTTCAGAAGAGGGAAGAACACAGGGTGACATACAAGAGTGGAGGGAGGTGCACACAGGTGGATTATATCCTTAGCAGGAGATGCCACCTAAAGGAGATTAGAGATTGTAAAGTGGTCCCAGGGGAAAGTGTAGCAAGGCAGCATATTGTGGTTGTCTGTAGAATGAGATTAGAAACAAAGAAGAGGAAGAGTAACACAGTGGTATACATGCCCCTGTCCCAACTGCTTTGGAACATGTTGCAGACATCAAATTCAAAATGAGTGAATATTTGCAGAAAACAATAAAGTTTATACCTTTGAACATTAAATATCTTGTCTTTGTGGTGTATTCAATCGAACATAGGTTGAAATGGATTTGCAAATCATCGTATTCTGTTTTTATTTATGTTCTACACAACGTCCCAACTTCATTGCAATTCGGGTTGTAAGTTAATGTGAGGAGATTGTATTCCAAGTGATTTCAGAGCATTTCTATTGGTCCATTCATCATGAAATTTTCATACAATGCAAATGACTGTTTGTGTTGAAATAATGTACACACACACACACACACACACACACACACACACACACACACACACACACACACACACACCTTCTAAGCCAATTATCTTTCGGGGTCACAGGGGGAGTTGGAGCCTATCACACACGTCATTGGGTGGAAGGTAGGATACACTATGGACAGGTCACCAGTCCATTGCAGGGCAGACAGACACACATATACATTCATACACACACACACACACACACACACTCAAACCTAGGTGCAATTAAGTGTGTCCAATTAACCTGACCACATGCCTTTGAACGGTGGGAGGAAACCGGAGAACCCAGAGGAAACCCAAGCAGACACGGGAAGAACATGAAAACTCAACACAATCGAACCCTGGCCCTTCTTGCTGTGAGGCGACAGCGCTACCCACTGCGAAATAATGTAGAAACATGAAAATCAACAAAAATGGAGATACACTGTTTTCCTTGGACAATGACAATATACACTTGATAGTGCTCTCTTACTGTAATACTGAGATCTTGAACCCAACCTAATCTTAACCATGCAAGCATGTTTTCCCCATAATAAGTACATGCAAAGTTGTGAGGAAAGAAAGTTTTTTTCACATTTGTAAAAAAGATGACCAGATACAGATGAACTGCACACAAGATGTCTGCAGGTTGTCCAGTTTCAACCTTGGGAATTAGTGAGAGCAGAGAAAACATTAAACTGTACGCTCTGAAAAAAGATGATCCTTCAAGAGTTCTTTTGTAATGAAAATGGTTCTATAGAGAACCATAAACACTCAAAGAACCCTTGGCATGATTAAAGGTTTCTTGCATCATGAAAGGGTTCTTTACAATGTGCTGTAGATGGTTCTATATAGAACCTTTTTGAAAAGGGTTCTATATAGCACCAAAAGGGTTTTTTTCTATTGTTACAATGTCAAGCTTGTAACAACAGAAGAGCCTTTCATCTACAACACATTCTCCAGAAAAACCCATTAATGATGCAAAGAAGCCTTTAATCTTGAAAGGGGTATTTGAGTGTTCATTGTTCTATATAGAACCATTTTCTTTAATAAAGAAGCCTTGAAGAGCCATGTTTCTGAGTGTGTACAGTGCTGTGGCCCATAAGGACTGAAAAGAATCATCCATGTTAGCGCACACATGGGCTTACCTGTAGCAGTAATATTTGTACTTATTGTAGCTCCCCAGTGAAGTCATTGCTCCAAGAGAAATAGCATATCTGAGTCCCTTCAGCAATCCATAGATCAGAAAGAGAGAGATAGGGAGAGATAGAGAGAGAGACAACGCGCAGGATGTTTTATTAAAAAACAACATTTTTTTCTCCAAACATCTGGAAAACAGAAAGACCTGTGGATTGTTTCAGATCTGAAGCAAGAGCTTGATTTTCTCCTCTCTCTCAAAGATGAATGCTTTAACTGGTGGTCTACCGGGTCCTGCGAGGTTGTTACTTTCTCTGTAGCATTTAATTTATTTTATTTTTTTCCAAACATTTTCTTTCCTCTTTCATCTTCATTATACTCAGACATTAGCTTACATTTGATCTCTTTTTGTAAGGGAAGTGAATAAATGTGTGGTCTCTGACTTTTGGACGGTACTGAGCTTTAAACACACAGCCAGACTCAGCAGATTGTGGCTTTTTGGAAACTCACTCAAGCTTCTAAACTTACGGCTGCACACAAGTGAAGTGATTAGTGCCCCTTTATCCTCTTTTCTTCTGCTCTGTTTGGGTTTTTGGCCTGGCTTGAGCTCCTCTTTAACAAGTGCTTGGAATGAAGCCACTATTGTTCAAACAAAATGCCAGTGTTGTGATTATATTGCTGTATGGCGTGATTGTCATACTCATTTTAAAGTTTTAAAAATGCACTGGTGAATCAATAGTGTGCCACAGTTAAACATTGTCCTGTAATGTTGTCTTCAAATATCAATATTGTAAATGTCCAATATTGTAACCTTTGCTCTGCACTAGTAAAATCCACAATATGTCAGATGCCCTTAACCTTGTGAACATTGCATTACAGTTACCAATAGAAATGGCCCAAAATGGCCTAAGAGTATCCAGAGAGCCCTAATTAGTACTTGCAGATATGTTAAGGTGCACCTGCTGCTGACAAAGCTTGCATAATCTCCATAGAAAAACATTGACCAATAGAGTGGAACGCCATGGGGCAGCCTTGCATGAGCCTAAAATGATCATGACCAAAGTGTCGGCTAGAGGGGTATAAAGCCCCCTAGATCAGTGGAACTGTGTTCTATGTAACGCAAGGTCACAATGTCCAACATACGTCCAGATTTCTATGTAAGATGGACATTAAGTACAGGTCATTCTTTTTTCAGCTTCCGGGAAAAAAGCAGTATTTAACAGAAAATCACACAGAATCCTCAAGAAGGAAATATGGTCTCATGTTTTCAGTATTTAGTTTGTCCACTCTTTGACTCAATTAGAGCATCCACAGAAATCTGCAGGGGTATTTTTCCCACCTCCAAAGTATAGTCTCAGAAGTTAGTTTCATTTTCTACTTCTCATGATCCAAATAATCCCAAACATCTTCTGTGATGTTGAGGCCTGGGGTGGTCAGTCCATTGTTTAGAGAACAACAGCTGCTTCTGTGTTTAATATGCAAAAGTTCTTCTTTTCCATCTCTGTTTTACTTCCTTTTTTTGAATCTTTGGTTTTTCACTTATTTTCCTTTTACCTTCCCCTTCCTAACATGAGTATATTATCTTATTATCTTATTTTCTATTATCTGTCTTATTATTTATTCTCCTCATAAATATCCCATGGAAAATTAATAGCTTGTATTTAATGGCAGTTTAACCTCAAAATTAAGCAAATGAAAGGAAATCACTCACTTTGCACTTCAATGCTCATCCCCTGTTATTGTGCCATTGCTGTGCTGTAATTCAGACTCACATTTATGTGATATTCTAGTCATTCCAGATTGATTCTAACTATGAATGGTTAAGGGCCTCATTCAGTAAAAACCTTAAGCATGTACTAAAAGCATTAGTTTATGCAAAAGCACTCCCTCAGCCAGTGATTAGGCAAGAGAGGCATTATGCTTAAATCAATGATTGTCCTATTGAAAGTGCTAACCACTTCAACATGTGCTAATTTGCTTAAATTGATCTGGCCCTAAGATTAGCATCAGACAGAGCAGGTTAACTCGGCTAATGAGGCACAGAAACCGTGTTCATCGTTAATGATCAGTCTATCATCACTATGGTTTCTAAACAAATGTTCATCTCTGCAGGGACTTTCTAAAGGGGTCCGTGGTAGTATACTGACACCATATACAAGATGAAGTCTTCTGTAATGTAGTTAATAGGAAAAAAATAAGATTAGTTTTTTCCACTAATGGCCATATCTGAAAAGTTACATTTCTGTAGTTCTCTGAGCTCATCTGAGCAAAAAGAAACTTTTGAAGGTCTATGGGTAAAAAGTGAGTTTCTGAAATAACGAAATAGCAAAGAGACACCCAAAAATTCACCACAAAGCAGTTTTTCAAAAGTTACTCCCACCTTCAGGATACATCATCAGACGGTGTTTTTCCTCATCTTTAAATCAGAAAATCTCACTATAAAGACTATTACAGCGTTGCCATAGGAGGAAAGCAGACATATTTACAACAGATATGGTGTTGGTAAATTTTTTTGAGTGCATTGCTCCCTTTAAATCTATTTGCAGCCATTTGGTTATATGGGATGATTGATTTTTGACAAAACTTGTGAATAATATGTAAATAAAAGTATGAAAATTATCTATAACCAAAATGTTTTTTCCCCCTGTTAGGTTGCTGGTCTTTGTATTGTATGGTATTGTATGGTGTTTGTTCTTCTGGCCTCAGTTGCGTGTTTAGTCTGTTGTCCTTTTTGTTATGTCTGTCCCTCCATCTCTCTGTGTTGGCTCTTTGACCCTGGACTGCCTAGACCTTGATTATGGATTTGCCACTAATAAATTTCACTTCTCTCAGTGTATGCATCCACCTCATCATCGCTCCCCGTTGTTACAGAAAGACCAGCCAACCAAGGATGCAGCGAGAGAGCAAGACTCTGGTACGTGGTTGTTCCTTTGGGACAAAACTCTGGCTCTGGCACCAAGCTGGAGAAAGGGCACCTCAGTCATGTACTGTTGGCTCTGGGGATCAAACCAGCGACCTTCCAGCCACAGGACCAGTTCCCTAACCTCCAGCCCATGACTGCCCCAAATTGTGCTGTGGTTTCTTTTACTCTCATCTTAGTGATGGTAGGTTCCTCTTCTGTGCTCTAGATTCTTTAGATATCCCAGAGTAACTGCTGTTGTCTTCAGAGATCCACTCAAAAAAAGAAATATGTTGGATTTTTTTCTATAATAATTGCTATAAAACCTCAAGCTACCATTAGTGCAATGTAGGCCTTTAAGGGAATTTTTCAAAATGTCAGCATAATTCAATTGTTGAAGTGTGAACAAAGTCATTCAGAATGGTGTTGTGTGAAATTCAATGCTTCAAATGGTTCATTGCGGAGAAACTTACTCAAATACAGCCACTTTAATTACTGTCCAAAATGAACAGCAAACCTATATGTGTCTTCTGAGTAGGGAGACACCAATAAGGGAACTGTGGGCTGATGCTTCATTTAGTAAAAAAACAATTAGAGTAAAAGACAGTAATGTTTGTGTCTCCATCCCAAATGTAATAGCTCAGCTCAGATCTCTCTCAGATCGCGAAACTAGATTGTAACGAAAGCAATAAGGAGGACTCCCCAGAAAGAGATATTTCTGTGCATCTAATGAAAAGTGCCCGATTAACAGGATTGCTGTCAGATGGGAGCTGCCAACCCCAGACAACAGCAGCGTTATATAAAAGTGTGTTCAGTTGGGTGCGGCTTCTAGAAATTTCTGAGCAGAGTCCACTGGCACACCATTTAAAATTAAATGAAAAGTATGATAGGTGTCATTTTCCAAGCTGAGCACATGATGCAATAAAGTCTGAGCAATCCTCTTTGGATCTCCATGGCAACTATATGGTTTACCTGTGTTGTTCACAGGTGCTGTGTGCAGTGACTTTGGACAATTATTCGGGCACAGCTGATGCTCAATGAAGAGCTTCACATACAGGTAAGCTATGAGCTTTCAGATAAAGTCACTGAGCCATAGCGACATTTGAGCAGGGTGCTTTGAACTTGGGGCATTATAGAATCACAGACGTGAAAATGTAGTACTGGAATAGGCTTAGAGGGTTGAACCACTTGACAGAGACACTAATGAAATGCTAAATCACTGTAGCATCTGCAGCTAAAGCCATATCTGAATGCTCTGACCCAAAGGCAGTAGGTTCTAGTATTTCACTGTGCTATTACATACATATTAAAAACATTAAACATAAGAGACGTGCAGGCTTGCTGGCTCTGCCAAAAGGCCTCTTATTGAACCATTAGTGAATGAAGAGAAGGCCACTGTGCTACAACATGCAGCATTCTCAACCCGCCAAATAATCATAAAATCAATGAAATATATAAAAGCTTAGCTCACAGTGCTAAGCAAACCAATGCAACATTCTCAAACTAGCATGCCAACATATAAAGCAATAATAAGATATAAATCTTCAAAGCAAAAATGATGTCTTATTTGCAACAGGACACTTGCACAATGTTAAAAACAGTACATGTACCATGTAGCACTGGCCTGCAGTATCAAACCTCTATATCAACACATACACATGTATATGAACAATTTTAGCTGACCAATGTTTGACAGTTAAAACATTTTAGCAACAAAAAAAAACAAAAAAACAAAACAAAACAAATGCTCACCTGCATTCACTCAAAATCAAGTGCCTATGATTCCAACATGATATTGTTAATTTACTATTTCATCCTGCAGCAGTGACAGAGCTACATCTCATGGCCCCCTCCACACCACATAAAATCACTTTTAATAAATAAAAAAATGACAATGCAATTTGCTCATTTACTCCCCTAACATCTATGCTAATCTACACATCGACCTATCTACTTAATTAGGATATAATATTATATTAAGTCATAAGTAATAAATGTTGGTGCTATATATAAATTATTTATAATAATGAAATATAATAAATGTGAGGGCATGTATACAAATGTATACATGTATACAAACTAAACCGATGAGACAAGTGTGCACATCTCTTAACAAAAACACAAGGGAAAAAATGACATATGACACAAAAAGAGATGACTATGTGAATTATTATGTGACATATGAACATGTTTAATAGGAATGGGAATTTTGAGGCATAAATATAGCCCAGGGTCTAATATAGTTCTCTTTCTAATATTGCTCTCATGCACTTTCAAGGAGAAAATGGCCTTATCTGCCTCTCCTGAGGTCCCTTAATGAGCAGCTGTGTCTTTATCCAGCAGCTGTGTGTCAGCAGCTCTGTTTGTTTGCTGCGATTCGCTATGGAAAGTTTATCCTGGCCTGAGTCTGACATTCGTTTGAAAGGTATTCTCTGCTGAGACTGTCTGTTTGGAAGGATCTTCTCCTGAAGCCTCTTTGATTGGGAGTGAATTGGGGTTTCTGGAAGTCATTATCTGAGTTATTTTTGATTGCTTTCTGCCTGTAAACCTAAATCTGACTGTTAACTATTAAAATACGGTGTTTTAGTGAACTGACAATAGAAGCCTTCCAATGAACACAGAGAAGTTACTAGTTATGTTCTGCTGCATTCAACTTCAAATGACAGGCACATGAGTTGGAGTAGCAAATTAAAAGCAGATAGCAAATGTGCTGAACCATGTGTATTACAGCTAAGCCTTCAGTTTGAGCCAAAAATGCCAAAACTCTGTCAGAAATTAGGAAAAACACACTTGTATAATGATGCTAATTTCTGCTAGCACCCCTATGGGATTCCAGTAGTATGTTGGCTCTAAGATAACATTGATTTACATTAACATTTTTTTGGTTGTTCTAGATGAGCTATTCCAGATTAGCCAGTACCAGTCAATGGCTAATCTAGAACTTCCAGCAGGCCTACTGTGAAGATTTTTTCCTAGCAATGTTGATTCCACTTAGAAACCAAAACATGACTCATTGATTCCTCTTTCAATCCCTAATTATGTTAGTGGTTAATCTGACACCTTAGGCCTTCAGTCCACCTTCTGAAGTCTTAACCAATGGGAGAGCTCGCTTTACTTTATCTGCCTAGATGCCACAGAGAAATTGGGTCAATTTTTTGTTGGACATGTCAAGACTTTTACCCTTTTGTCTCCAACCAAAGCTTAAAACTGAAAGCTTACATAAAATAGGCATGATGGATACATTTTAAAAAATGAACAAAAAATTACAGATGTTTGTTTTTTTATTCCACAGATATTGTTACAGCTTCCCTGAAACTCTAGAGGACCCTAAAGGTTCACCACTGGATATAGAATACACTGTTTTCTCCACAACCCTGGTTCCTTGTGTTTGTTTTAGTATGATTAAAGCTCTACAGGGAAAGATCTTTAACCTCTTGAGAATCCAAACACAATTAGAAGAAGCCCACAGGGCTAAGGTCATCAGAGGCTGACCCAGTTTGGTTTGTTTCTTGTTTGTGAGTGATGCAATTTCAGAGAGATCCTGCAGCCAAAACTCAATGTAACAGAGCTGAGACTGGCAGGGCATGAGGTATGACTATCTGATGTGGGTGCTGTGTTGACTTGAGTTACAATAACAGTGGTGTAGGGTTAACGCTCCTTGTTTCAGATGCTGTGGTAAACTTTAACCCTCAGAGGTCACAGTTATTAATAGCAATGACAAAAGCATATTGTAATTTTGTATGAATTGTTTCATTGGTAGCTTGAAACAAGTGGAGAAATTATATGGGAAGTGCAGATTCTCAACATCCCACTGACACCACTTTTGTATTCATTGTACCACTTTATATGGAAACTGTTAACAAATTATCCGGTGAAACTTCTCAACAGTGCTGGGGTTAACAGTTAGGACCAAAACTAGTTTAAGGAACAGGATAAGGGTTAATCAAATTTAATGAGAAGATAACAGATGTTTAGTCGAGTTTGCAGCATGGTGCAAAAGTTCATTTTTTAAGTTCAGGTTCCAGTCAAAATAGCCATTGAGTTGGCCATATATTATCTATTTTTCAATGTCAGGAAAAAAGCAGAAGACCATTAACCTCTTAAATCCTTGGAACCACTGGTGGGCATCATATGAGGCTATACTTGTCTTCTGCCCAGTCAAATAGATGAGTGATGTAACTTTAAACCCTTATAATAAAAGAAGCTGAACTCACAATTTTTTTTCTACTGAAAGTCGACCCGTTTTTCCACAAATCTGGGCTATTAACTATAAATAGATGGCGTCTCTTCAGTGATCTGCTCTGTAAAAATGATTTTTATAAAATAATACAAAGAGCGTCTGAGATTTTTGGCTTTCAGCAGTGAAGCATATATTTCAGCGTATAGCAATATGTGTGATCATAAAACACGTTCTGTTAATTTGAAGGGAGCTTTCACAAAATAAATAAATAAATAAATAACATAAAAATGACATATATTTCATGCAGTTACTTAATGATTTGCCTTATGATTTGGACATTGGAATTCAGATGGAAAAAACTAAATATACCCATGAGCATAAGAGGTTAAACAGAAAATTTAACAGCCTCAACAAGTAAACATAATGCATAATTTTTAGTCCACCCTTTGCCTTTATTACAAATTATATTACAATATTTACTTTCAGTTTTTCAAAGAAATCTGCAGGGATATTTTTCCACAATCCAAGTGATCCCAAACGCATTCAGTGATGTTGAGGTCCTTGAACTCTGGGGTGGTCAGTCCATTGATCCGAAAACACCAGCAGATTCTTTTTTTGATTTGCAAATGTTCTTCTTTTCTGTCTGTTTTTTTTTCTCTCAGTGAAGCTTCTTGAGAGCTACACATCCTTTCAGACCCATATCACTGAGGCGTCTTCTCTCAGTGGAAGGATGGACAGAAACACCTGTGGATTCTTTCAGATCTGAAGCAGCTTTATTTTCTACTCTCTTTCAAAGACAAAAGCTTTCACTGCTGTCTTTCTGATGGGGGCAGTTTTGGTGTCAACCAGGTCTTCTAGTTGGTTGTTAGGAGGCACATTTTCCTTTTCATTTATGTTGAATTTTTCTTAACGGCGTAATGCTAATGTTTTGACTGGAAGTCAAATGCAAGAAAGTTGGTTTCTGACTGCACAATACTGTAAGTTAAAAGCAAGGAAAGCATCTATGAAGCATCTACAGTGGGCTATGCAATAAAGTGTAAGTACAAGTAAGTACCAGTACAAGATGCAATTTCTCGACATCAAAACAAATAAAAAGACTCATAGACCTGAACCTGATAAAACAGAAGGTACATTCAATTTAAATTCAATTCATAATATAAACACGTTTATTATAGCATGACAACAATAATAATTGAGACTTCTATGGCTTAAACTTGCAAATATGCAGAGTGTTCAGTTTCCTACAACAGCTCTATGACTTCTTTTAGTGTGCACACACACACCCTCACATACACACACACACCCCGAGTCCATGTGAGGGTGAAAGAGGATTATTGTGGCAGCACATGACGTCCCTAAGAACAGTAGGTTACTCAGCCCGTTATCAGCAAGAACTAATGCAACACTTTATCATTCCTTTAAACTTTCAACAAACAAGCCAAGCCCATACAATAACCCAGCAGAGTGACAGAGACAGAAGAAAACCCAAACAGAAACACTCTAGCAGAAGGGAAAAATACAGTTCAACACTGATCTACATTCAGCACAACATAAGGCTGAAAAAAGCAGCACACAATGTATTTCATTCAAACTGTACATTTCCACAGAAAATATGTCACATCTAACATAAAATAAGCCTAAAGTAAGTCAACTTAAGGACAAAACAATGCTGATGTGATGTACTAATGTGCAAATGCCATTCATATTTGGATTAGATGAATTCAGTGCAAGAGTTATTACACAGCATTGTGGTGTAACACTTCATGGACACTTCAAAATGGGAAATTAAATGGGAAATTAAACAGCAACAGCCAGTGTAGCTAAGCCGAACCTGAGTAAAATGCAGCACAGCTGAGCAGATGAAAGCGGAGGGGAGGGATCTCCTGCTGCTCCTCCTTGGGTAGCCATGCATTACGTGCTGTTTCTTCCTCAGTGACCAGGACCTCCAGAGACCAGAGGAGGAACCTGGCAACAAATATAAACGACCTATAATAAGCATTTAGGTAAAGCATCCTCTCAACAAAAATCCTATAGGGTGCCTGAACTAACTTGGTTAAATAATCGAAGTTGACAGTATACTTGTGGCACAGTTTTTGATCTTTGCAGAACAGTGAATGGAACTAAAATGGCTATGACTGTTTACCTTGTGGCCATTTGCATCTACACTTGGTGAACCATATGCAAATTGATCACTGTGTATAAAAAGATACAGATGTAAATACCCTTTATTTAAAAAGCACTTTTTTGTATTAAATTGTGAGGACTCACTGGCAGGTCAACACTTCAGTTTCACACTTCTTTAACGTAATAGCCAGTATGCATTGTAGTTTTGAATAATAAGGCTTAAAATAAATTTTAAAAAAATTAATAAATTAATAAATTAATAATAATAATAATAATAATAATAATACCTATCCCAGCCCTTATCAAGTTGAAAGCAGGAAACACCCTGGATGGGTTGCCAGTTTATCACAGGGCAGACACACAGACATAAACATTCACACCAAGGGGCAACGTAATCTCCAACTGGCCTGATCACGTGTCTTTGGATTGTAGGAGGAAACCCATGCAGAAACAGGGAGGATATTTAAACTCCATACTGAAAGTGACCCTGGTCACCCATCCAAGAAATCAAACCAGGGCCCATCTTGCTGTGAGATGACATGGCCCTTTTCTAAAACCCATGACTGGTTTACAAAATTACAAATTACAACAACTCTACAAATCCACAGAAAATTTAAAATGACAAACACACACACACTCAGAATCCCTCAGCTGGCAGGGAGAAAACCCCTGACCATGGCAAATAATTGCCCGGCTTGTGGCCAGGTCAGTTTCTAATGTCATGGGTTAAAGTCATCTGGTACATGGCCTAGTGCAGGCGTCAGCAACATGCAGCCCCGGAGACTGCAGCTCTTTTACTGCCCTGTTTTTACTTTTAGGTAAAAATAAAATAATCCTCCTTAAATTATCAGTAAAATAAAGCTCTGCTGACCTTTCTAACACAGTAGAACAATAAATGGTCTTAAACACTGAAGTTAATGTAGTCTACGTCTGCTACTTCATCAACCTTTAATCCTAAAGATGACTGCTGGACACATAGCAATACAGAAAACCATCTCGCCTTACTAGTAGCCAGTGGTGGACAGGAGCAAAGTAAATATAATTTGTTATTGTACATGAGTAGTTTTTTCCTGTATCTGTACTTTACTGAAGTATTTCCATTTTGGGCGACTTTTATTCGAGGTGGAAAAGGAAATTTTAAAAAAGAAGCTGGCAAATGAGAAGGTGACTTCAGCATCGTAAAAGTGGAACGTTAAGAGACATTTAACAAGAAACTGTTCTACTTTTGCAGCAAAGTTTCCCGCCTGAGATGCAAGAAAAGCATGTATAGCTGAGCGAAAGCTTAAAGCAGAGCAAAGTAAGTTTGCATTTCCGTTAACATTTTTAGCCTTTACTGGTACTTTAGCACATACTGAGACACATTTGCAGCCAAGACGGTGAAGTGGACATGCTGTGGTTCCCACGATGGTTATTATTATTTTTTTTGAAAGGACAAAATGGCTCTTCTTAACATTTCAGTTGCCGAACTCTGGCCTAGTCAAACTTCACTATTGCAGGGCAAAGTCACCTGGCTTGCGGCCCAGTTAATCTCTGTTGTCACAGTGCAAAGTCACCCGGTGTATGGCTTAGATAGCTATGTTTCTGAACTAGCAGCTCAGTTGAAATCCATCCCCTTGCACAAAACCACTTAGCTCATGGTATAGTCAAACTCCGCTGTCACAGTGCAAAATCTCTCTACCTGTGGCCCAGTTAAACTCCGCTGACATGGTGCAAAGCCACCTACCTCACGGGCCAGTCAAATCTCCACTGTCATAGTGCAAATTAACCCAGCTTGCGGCCCAGTCAAACTCTTATGTCATGGTGCAACATCATCTGGCTCACTGCCCAGTTAAAATTACTAAAGTGCAAAATCACAGAAGTGTCCCAGCTTGCAACCAGGCCGAACTCTGTTGCTAACCTCACTAATGTTCTTGTGGCTTAATGCAATCAACACTCACAGCGATGAGCCAACATCTATTGTAAAGCTTTCCCAGAACAGTAGAGGCTGTTACTGCAGCAAAATATGATTAGATTATACTGCTATATAGGTCAATAAATAACTCAGCTGGATAAATCATCTTTGTAACAAACAATCTAAAACCTTTACACAAAAGAGTACATGAATTACATTTAATATGCAAAAATGCAAATATGCTACAGCACCTACAGACACTGTATATGTACACAGAGAGAGAGTGATGCCTGTCTCTACTGATGCTATACTCTGTGACCAGAATCCTGGTAAGCAGCACAGCACACACACAGGGACCCGCCATCTGTCTGCATACAGTACAGACCCCCCATCACTCTGTCACATTCACATGCACGCAAGCATAGACGCATTGTATCAGCTGTGTTTTCCATGCTGTGGAGATTTCTGGAGAGAAACACACCCCACCTGCAACCTGGATATGTTCTGTGCTCTGAAAGTACAAATTAGAAAGCTTAGGCCAGCTAATAACTCCAGGGTTCAATATTACTGATAGCAGCAATCATTTCTGATCCATCAAAATTGAACACTCTATTCATCTAATAACACCAACAACATGGATTTTCCTGAGTTACCTGATTAAGGTGTTTTTTATTCTCTATCAAAATAATGTCCAGTGTGTTCCAATATAAGAAAACTTCATTGAGGATTCACTATAGACTCATACTTGCTTGTGAAATTGTACATCTTATTTAATGCTTTCTTGTCATATAAGCGTTTCATCAATCTCCACTGTTGAACTGAAAATAGCACTAAGTAATAAAAGCAATATTTTCTCAGCATTGTTCAAATCAATAAAGCACTTGGGTTATTATAATAAACTAAAAGGAAAATTGTCAAATGTTGGTTTAGGTCCAAAGCATTGTTTGGACATGTTTACCTGGACTAGTGCAAACAGAGAATTCTGGACTTGAACAGTATGTAAGAAATTCAACTAATTTAATTCAAAGTCTAACATTATATATTAATGCTGAAGTGGTTTAGGTTATTAACCTTCTTTTAGCCTGTTTAGCCTGCTATCTCTTAGCCCAGTTATTAAGAAAATCAATTGTTGGCACCTTCACTGAGGCACATTCGGAAAACTGCACTTAATTCTATTAATGCGCAGACCACCAATTTTTACTGAGAGATGAAGGAAGAAGCCAATTTTGTCAACATGCAAGATCTGTCGTTCTTTTTGGCATGTATGTGTATACAAACATAACATGTCAAAAACAAGCAAAGTGTGAAGCAAGAGCACCAATCAGGGAACAGCGGTCACTTTGTTTTGAGCTTGTTTTGACCTGTTGGTCATATCGACCCAATGCAGCACACGGTTCAATGTCAGCGCAGGTCTAAAGGGAGGAACTTCTACTACTACTGGAGTAATATTTTACCTTGGGGATCTCAACTTTAACTCAAGTACATGACTTCATCCACCACTGCTGCTGTGATACAGTTTTACTCTGAGTCAGCTTGTTTGGGAATGCAGCCCGAAGTGGTAAACTCATTTAAGGCTCAATACTGGCATGGGCCCGAGTGCGAACTAGTACCGTAAGGGAAAATTGACAAGAAGAGAGTTCACCAGGGTGTAAAAGGACTGACAGAAACTCCACAGCCCAATAAAGGTGAAGGTGTGAGCCAGCTAAGGTCCCTCAAGAGTTCTGGGGTGCACCAGCGCCACTGGCCCGTCTCTCCTGCTCTGTCAGGGATGTAGAGCTACAGTGTACACGATCTTGGAAATTTTGGCACATTGTCAGTGGCGTGACATTCACGGACTCATTTATGGCACGTTTGGGAAGATCAGAGATATGAAAGAGCGAAGAAAACATTAATGAAAATTACAGTACTTTAGCCATAAAGGTGGTGGCTTGGCCAAGTGAAAGGCTGACTAAAGGCCTGAATGGAAAAACCCACAGCAGCTATTAAACCCTTTGGCTTTACTGTGACTGGCATCTGTTTCTGGTAGCGGTCCAAGAATTTCGCTACAGCATTGTTATGGAGGTTGGTGGTTACAGTAGGACTTTGGAACACAGGATATATCTGTCTCACACACTCAAACACAAGCATAGACTCGCACACTTAAACATACGCAGGCCTACACACACAAGGTCAGTGTGGTCATTTTAAAGGCAACAGTGAATGCTGGTGAAATGGACACTTTAAAGGGCCCGTATGATGGAAAAGAACAGGTTTTTCTCCCTTATTTTGATTTTTTTTTTTGTATTTGATTTTTATGTAATATGTAAACATTGTTAAGGTTTACTGTCAAAACATACCGTTTACCCTCCAGTCCATTTATAGAAAGTAGGCTGCAAAATGTTTGTTTTGAACGATCTGAAGTTTGTTTTGCGTTTGTGACGTCACATTTATGTGCAGCAGCTTAATTAGCCTACAGTAGTTTAGTGGCATCCATTCACACTGAAGTTCTAGGGAGTGTTTCAGTGCTACCCCTTTAGAAATGGGGCATAGTACAGGGCAGCCAATCAGAATGCAAGTCATTTACATATCGCTGCTATTGTTTTTCCATTTTTGACACATTTTAAAAATGCGTGTTGTCCTTTACATTGTATGCAAGTTTCAAGACCAATTTCTGCTGGGGGGGGGTCTGGTTCCACTGATTTACATTAAAAGTATATTATAGTGTTTTTTCCTTTTCCTGTAAAGTTCTCCTTTTGGAAATGGTTTTGTTCTTCATATTAGTATTAAAGGCACTGCTTTTTTAAATATGGCACAGTACAAGGCAGCCAATCAGAACAAAGCTTATTTACATACGTTTGTCTTAAAGGGTGTGCATTTTGAAAGAGGCACAGCACGAGCAAGCCAATCAGAATGGAAGTTATTTACATATATTAGTATTTTCTTAAAGGCACAGTGACAGAAACAGTCTGACTCTAACGGACAAACAAGGTTAGAAAATAGTGGTGAAAAAATGAATGATGGCTGTTTTTGATACACAAAATCACGCTGATGTTTTAGGGGACCCTTGGTGGTGTTGGGATGCGGTAATAGGGGACCTCGGTGAAGCGGGGTGGGATCAAATACTTGAAAAGTGTTGGATATGCGCCCTTTAAAAGCAAGAAGAGTCCAAGACGCCCGTGTGCGCGTCTGATCCGAGGCTCATCTGATAACAAACACCGCGTGCTCCTTCCGTTTCCAGGGCAGTGACGCAAGCGCGCCTGTCGGTATCTCCGTCCGCGCGGGCGCGCGCGCGCGCGTGTATATGGGCATCTGTCTGTGTGCACGCATGCGCGCGTGTGCATGTCCCTTTAAGAGCACACGCTCCTGTTGCATGGAGAGTCTGGTGTTTTTCCACTCTCTCAGATATTACACGCGCTCCCCATATAAGACGCGAAGGCTGGGGAGAGGGAGAGAGAGAAAGAGAGAGAGCGAGCACGAGAGAGAGAGAGAGAGAGAAAGAAAGAAAGAGGGCGTGAAGAGTGTTTTATTCCCTCGCCTTTATTTCCAACGCGCAAGACATAACGAGAACAAGACAAGACTCCTGGAGCAGATCTAGCGGACAGGTGAGTGACATCTCGGCTCCTGAGGAGACCGAGGTCTGCAGGTGTTTGTTTTTTATTGTTATCCTAATTATATGTGCGTTTTCCTATGGACTAATTTTTAGAATCGCTTTCCTGCTCTTGTTCCGTGGAGACAGAGCTCGTCCTTCTGCTCAGCGTTACTTAGAGAAAGCCGGCGGATTTAGGGATGACTCCCAACCCGCTACATTGTCCCTCTTTCTCTCATTCAGACTTTTCGCTGCTTGTCATTTAACCACATCACGCTTAGGTCTCCCTCTAAGGGTCTCCTGACATTTGCGCACTTTTGTTATGAAAGTAGACGGCTTTATTTCAGGTGTCTGGTCACTGAACACAAGGAGATTTTCAGGATTTGAGCGCTGTGTGTGTGTGTGTGTGTGTGTGTGTGTGTGTGCGCGCGCGCGCTGTACCCTCTGCTGGCCAGTAGGATGATCTGAAAGCTGCCGGTTGTAATTGCTGAATAAAGTAGGTTAATGGCCGCGATATGAATTTGCATACTGGCCCTCCCCCCTCTGGTGGCGCCTCTCCGAGGGAACATTTATGCTAAACATTTATTTTGGAAACGGTTCATTAGGATTTCATTCATTAATTCAGCGGTGCTTATTGTGCTCTTTTATATCCAGACGGGCTTAAAGGAGAATTCCACCCACTTTTCCAAAATTTCGTAAATCGGTCTATTACGATAGAAGCGAAGTCATTCAGAGTGGTTTGGTGTGAAAGGCGCCGTTCTAGAGAAACTTGCCGAGTCAGAATTGCTCATAGTGGTGGTGATAGGAACCAGGCGTCTGAAGCTTTTAGTGCCCTTTAAACGCCACCTCACAGAAAGTTATTACATTTAATGGTTACATTGCATGGGTCATTGCTTTATGATAGTCGTACGATTGATTTTGGCTTAAAATTTATTTAACAAATATTTTAAATTTACATGCATAACGTTGTAAAAACAGTACCCAAAGAAAACTGATGTTTTTGCTTTGACCACTGGTCTTACTCATCAATACATATAAAGCAGCTTTTGGTTTTCTTTGACATTATGATACATTTGTTCCTATGCCCACTGTAGAGATTATATTTCATATGAAAATACTTAACTTTACATTTCAATCGGTAGAATATCCCTTATATGGGTGATTACTGTATGTGTTAACTGGAACCAGACTAAAGCCGGTTTTAAAGTAATTAAGAAAAAATAGGGCAGAGATGGTGGTATCTAGGAGATAATTGTGAAAATACATGATTTTTGTCATTAACATCATTCTGCATGCAATGTATGTTACGTTCTTAACACGTTTTACAGGTTTTATTTAGCCGTTAGGCTACTGGCTAAGGTTAGCGGTTAGCCTAACGACCCATTTCTCGCTTTTTTTTAATCTGTTGTGAATGTTAGACACACTATTGAATTTTAATGAACTTGTACCGTTTTTTGAAGTTCATGTAACCGTAATATGAACGAATGAGTGCATTTATTCAGTGTTTTTAGCATTTCTCTGTGGTGTGTGTAGTGAGAGCTCTGGCGTGAGATGCTAGTCTTGACTAGCATTTTTTGTAGGTGATGTACATTACTGCCTTTTTTTGCCATTTAACCACAGATTTTAGACATTAAACTGTGACATTGGTTTGGATAGTATTTATTAGCATAGCTGTAAAGATGATACAGCAAACCTGCCAGTGTTAATGTAGTGTACAGTGTTGCTGTAGGGGTTAACTGAGTACACCCAGACTATGACGAGGTTAAAACTTGGCTGCTCATTGTCTTTATCCTCAGTTGAAAAGATATGTACAGAGTTATGGCAGCAGACAGAAGGATATCAGTCTGAGATATATCCGTGGATGGACCTCTTATGGTTTGACAGAAGGTGACCTTGCAGGGAGATTGTACAGACTACTCATAATTTGATAAAAGGTCCTTCACCCACGGCATCCACATAAGCACATAAGCCTGACACAAAACTGCTGCGATGTTTTATACAACTCTGCCAAGCTCTCGTTTGCATTTGTGTTCTCGCTTAGGGGGGGAAATGAGTGAACAGACCTCAGACTGTTCTACACATGTGCTTTATGCTTTGGAGCATTTTCCATTGTTTTGAACAAGTAGAAAGGACTCTGCGCATAGTGTATTCTCTGCATTGCCCAATCGTCTCTGATAGTTGGCCTGTGTGAGTTGATATCCAGGAGTGGAGGTGTCTGCTCTCTCCATGTTTCCTCAAACCTGAAATGCCTCACCCCGAATATTTAATAGTCAAGGTGACATAGTTCTTTGTATAGGCAGAAGGTTTTTTTTGGTCCTGTTATATAATCATACCTAATGACCATTTTAAAACCTGCGCTATTGCCGCCATAAAGGCAAAACATTTTACCAAAGTAGCCCATCATAAAATGATGGTGCCACACTAGTACTATCACTGACAGGGCCTACTCTAGAGCAAATACTTCATAGCTTTGTTTGATTAAAGATCAAACCCATGTGAAAATTAGACCTGTACAACAGAGTGATCATGCGCTTGTTCAGTAAATGAATGCGCATACAGTTGTATGCAAAGGTTTGGGCACCTTGGTCAAACATGTTTTGTTGATTTAAGTGAAAATGAGTTAACACACCCTCTAAAAAGAACACACTTATTATTATACTTATAATACACTTAATATATTTATTATTATAATGCAATTATTGTGTATTTGTGTAACATATGTGGCCTGTGCAAAAGTTATGGCACATTTTCTATTTTATTTTGTTCAAACAATATGTTAAACATTTATTTTGACAAGGGGGTATACAAACATGACAATCTGTGCATAGATCTAGTATAAAAATTTCCACTCTGAGTCTTAGATTTGATGTCATATTCTTTAAAATTGACACCAATAAGAGTTTTGCGCAGGTGCAATATAAGAACCACTTTTGGTTTGGCATTATATAAAAATTCTTATAAATGATGGGTGCCAAAACTTTGTCTTAGGGGGCCCCACATCTGTGGTGAGCTGATTGCCAAAAAGGTAGTAATATACAACTTAAAACATCAGAATCAGAATCCCAGAGGGAAATTGCAGTTATTACAGTTGCAACTATGTATAAGAATAAACACTTTAATAATTTAAAACAAGGAGAAAGAAATTTGCAATATGTATACTAGATTTAAGTTCTTATGACTACCGTAAAGACTCAAGATTCAAATGAAGTTTTCTAGAAATTTATTTCAACATTACACTATGTTTTGTTGCTAAAATTGAAAGTAAAGCTTTTAAAAAGGAAATTTGAATTTAGAAAGTTAAATATGTTCCTGTTGTCATTGAGCGATGGGTTGGGATTTGACTAACTTTCTGGAGGGCAAAGTTAAAGTCGCACTCAGGCCACAATTTGGGCAGCTCTGCTTTAAACCTTGTCCACATTTTCAGACATGGTTCTTTAGAAAACAGAAAATTGGTTCTTATGTCGTTCTTCTCAAAGAACCCCTTGTGGCACATTCTGCTTTTTCAGAGTGTACATTTAAATTCATAGATGGTGAACCTGGTTACCCCTCAGGATTAATGTGATTTGAAAGTCACACAGGGTTCTGCTGATCCTGTTAGGAATTTTTTACATAATGCTGCGGGGAATGTTTTGCTTAAAGGTACTCTAAGCAGTTTAGCTATGTTTTGCTTGCAAAGATGCTTGTAAGCCTGTAAACAAAGGTCAGCAGAGTTTAAAAAGAAAATGGCAAGCATGGGAAAGTGTAGATTGTTTTATCATGATTTAAATATCTCCTCTCTCACTTACGCACACGCAAACTCTGATAGTCCACCATGGGAAATTAGAGGATATATGTATGACAGCTGAGCGTGGCTATTTTTGGTTGAAGGACCTGCCGACATCTCATTTTTATGTCATTTCATTTCTTGTTTCTCTGGATGTGGTTTTACTGCCATTCACTGGAAATTTTCTCTTAAGTTCTCGCAGAAACTTTTAACTGTCTTTATTGTTTCACCCACAAAATTGTGCAAAAATCTGAGACCACCCTTCTTAAATTTCATTTCCAAAAAAAACCAAAACGGCCATTAAATACAAATTATTCATTTTTCAGCCTCAAGAAAAAAAGCAGAAAAGATATATTTAAAGCTGCACTGTGTAAGATTGTTTATTAAAAATGGAAGGAGTAGTATTGTTGAGTCAGAAGGAAAAAAAAATCTAAAATGTGGTGTGTATGCGCTGCAGTGAGTTGCCCTGTAAAGCCTGAATTAATCATTTAAAAGTCTGAGGTATTGGGCAGACTTTGCAGGAGTTTTTCGGTCATACATCTCCGCATATTAATATCACAGGCACAGACTAAAAAAGAAGATCTAGCTCAATGTTTAGGCCTCAAATGCAAAATCAATATTATACTGATGAAGATATGATGACGATAGTAGATAATTCACCTACGTCCTCAGAAGACATGTCCTTAACTCAGTCAAAACTTGGTGATCATTAAAATCACTCGAATAATCTGCTTATTTATAGGGTCTAAAGCTCAGTTCTTCCAGATATGCAATTGCATGTTGGCTTCTTCTAGTGTGCAATTACACATTTCTACCAGAGAGGTCTCCAAATCCTCAAATCTTACACAGTGCAGCTTTATGGGAAAATTGTACAGCAGCCTTATGTGATTTTATTTTTTTCACCCCTCAGGGAACTTCTAAGTTCAGTCTTAGAAATTGGTTGCTTTTTCTGCTTCTCACGATCCGAGTAATCGCTGATTTACTGATGTTGAGGTCTGGATTCTGAGGTGCTTTCCAGTTTTTTGCTATTGTCTCAGTGAGGGCTTCTAGAAAGCTTCCCATCCTTTCAGAACCCATAGCACTGAGTTGTCTTCGCACCCAAACCTTACACAGAAATGCGCAGGAACACTTGTGGATTTTAGATTGCAATCAAGAATGGAGCTTGATTTTCTCCTCTCTCTTAAAGATGAAAGCTACTGTTCATCTGATGGTGACACTTTTGGTGGTCTACCAGGTCTTGCATCATTATTAGGAGTCCCTTTTGCTCTGCCTTAGAAATGTCACCTGAAAAATGAACAGCTTAAGAGCCGTCTTGAATGGAAAATAAATAAATAAAGGATGGTTTCTGACATTTGCACTGTTCTGGCTGACTGGATTATGCTAGTTCCGTGAATTCCAGAACTGTTTTACTGAATGACTGGCTTTGACTCCACTGAAGTCCTCACAGTACCCTTGTTTTTCTGCCCTGGATTAGCAGTTGTCTACCCGAGCCTTACAGTCCTCAACGAGTTGTTTCAGCCTTGAGCTCAAACAGTTTAAACCAGGCCAATATGCCGAACATCAGCCACCACCAGCTCACGGCCTCGGAGTAAGTCTCACTTTCTCCCCTCGCTCGTCTCATTGGTCGGGATGCGCTTCTGTCATGCGAGCAGCATGCTTGCTGGCTGGTTGCAAATCTGCGGGCCTTCTGGATTCTGTGCCTCCAGGCAGTGTGGTTTACTAAGGGCAATTCTTTTGGGATTTTCTGTGGATAATCACCAGATTTTGCAATGGTTCTACATTTTCCCCTTGGATTCTCTGCTCTGGTTCTCTCTCCTGGCTGACCTGATTTAACCCACTGTCATCCTGTTAACTCCTAATCTAATCAACAGTAGGCCTCCAGCAAGATGCCACTAATGTAATTCAGTCTATTTAGACACATTGTTGTCTTCGTCATACACATTTTGGTTGCTGCTCAGTTTGGATGTGATTGCCTCAAGCTTCACTTTGTTGGTCTTGCTGAAATATTTAAATTGCTCAGATAACTCGACTCTGAATACATCCCACAATTACGATTCTTCTCTGTGTGGCCCAACTAAACTAATTTTTTCTCTGTCTGAATTCAAACGATTACTCTTGACTGTCTACCTCCCTCTGTCACTCCGCACTTAAGGCCACTCGTTGAGACATGTTTAGAACAACTGTACATTTCTCACTTGAGTAGCTTGCCCTCTCCCTACTGTCTGATTATAGCTCATCCTGCTCTCTCTCCCGCTTATCCCACTCTCTCACCACTCACACCTTCCCAAGGTAGAGGGATTTAGCTACAGGCCAGTTCACTTCCCGCAAGATCAAATCAATAAACCCCTCTCATCCCAGCTATATCATCCACTCTACTCTTCCTCAGCTACATCCTCTGAACTCTTTGGCTACTTAAGCCCAGTCTTAACACTTTCACTACCTCCTTTACCCTCATGTTTACTAGAAGAGACCATTTGGGAACATGATATCACATCATACAGTATTTCTCTGTATGATTTTATTTATTTTTTTTATGTTGTATATTAGCATATATTAGCTCTGGAGGACTCTCCAGTTTTCCCTGCTCTGATACATGTACAGCAGTTTATGATGGTCTTCTTAATGCTCTTAAGGCTGACCCAAAAGCTGTAATGGTACTGCAATTCAGCTTCTCTTTTTAACGTCTTAGTGCTGTTATGTTTATTTGATGTGCAAATAATGTAATCTAACAAAGCTGGAAATGCATAGATTTTTATTTAGTCTCACAGATTACATTTTATAACAAGAAAACACATCTGGAATAGGAATATAAGTGACTTTTTTTCATTACACTGGTAACCTCAGTTAGTAATACCCTTATTGACCAAAACTCTGTACATTTGAATACAAATAAGTGTATTAAGCATTAAAAGAAGCCTTGTGCTTTTTCACTCAAACTCCATTTCTACACATTGATATGTTTTATCGTGGCTAATGTGGACATGCATGCACCGTGACTCCTCTCGGGGCCAATTTAAAGGAGCTTAAGGGTCGTGGTTCAGTATGGTAATTAGTTTATTAGATGTTAGACCAGTGGTCATCAGCCCTCCTCTTGGAGATCTTTCAGCTCCAACTTAAAAAAAAATATAAAACCCAAGAAACATCTCATCCAGCTTGTTAAGGTCCTCTAGGCCATTTATTGTTGGGGCAGACTTTCTAAAAAGGTAGCCACGTTTGTGACCACTGTTTTAGAGTGAGGGAAGCACTACATTAAAATTGTTAACAACTATAATTAAATTGCTTTTCCAGGCCCATTCTCTTTTCTCATGATCTTCCCCTCCCCCCTCTAAAATGGTGCCGTCCTGACATTGTGCCTGCTTACCCCAAAACATTTCATAGACATCAGTAAGGCAGACCAGCAGCTGTTCAATGGATCCGATTCCACCTCAAAAATTTAAAGCAGTGCTTCATCCGGATCTAATATTTTCTGGAGCACAAGGTCAGGCCTAAGAATTCACAGTAAACCTGCCTCAGCTGAGCAAAGGTGTCTAGATGGGCTATAGTGTCTCAAATGATATACTGAATTCACTGACAGATTCCCTCTAGGTTTCATTTTAGATGTTAATTCGCTAAAGCGATCCCCACTAGGTTCAGTTTAATTAACCATGTTGGTGTTTGTGTGCTCCTTTAGGGTTCGTCATGTTATCCCCAGCCCGTCTCAACACCTTCATCAATAATGTGTGACGCTCCTTTCTATCTGTTTACACAACTGAAGTCACTCATTTCCTCAAGGATCGCCTGTATGTTAGCACCTTAAACAAGTCCTGCCTTATGTTTAATGTCCTGAATCCAAACTATCTTTGAATTGAGCTGGACTGAAATGGGGGGGCGGGGGGGGGGGGCGGGGTATGGGGGTTGGGCTCCCAGATGGCACTTGTTATTACTGTCAATCTTTGGTTATCCTGTTTTCAGGGCCTTTCTTCTGAAATGGAAAAAGGTTCCTTAGAAGCAAAGGGTGTTATGTTGATGTCAGCGGTTGTTATGTTGATTACCCTTATTAGTCCCACAACGGGGAAATTTCACCTGTGCAATCTAACGCATTCGTGCAGTGAAACACCACATACACACTAGTGAATACACACACCAGGGGGCAGTGAGCACACTCACCCAGAGTGGTGAGCAGCTCTATCCACAGCGCCCAGGGAGCAATTGGGTGTTAGGTGCCTTGCTCAAGGGCACTTCAGTGACGTGCTGTCGGCTCAGGAGATCAAACCGGCGAACTTCCGGTTACAAGGTTGGTTCCCTAACCTCCAGCCCAACAAGATTGGCTTTATGTTAATAAAAAACGTTGATTATAAATAGTAATGAGGAGGAAAGGAGGAAGAAAGAAATTAAAATGGTCAGGTAAGAAAAACACAAACTGCTTTACAATAGGCAAAATGTGAATGTATGGCCTCAGTCTTACATGGAAACGATAGGGGAGGAAATTCATGGGGGAAAAAAAACACTTTCAAATATTTGTACAACATCCTGTAAAATGCCTCATCCTCTTTTATAAAACTAAAATGTGTAAAAAAGCGTGGCGTCACCTTGGACGAAAGGTTAAAAAGTTCTTCTCAATCCTCCACAATGTACAAAACCAGGTCATTCCTCTCTCTCTGTAGAAGAATCAGTCATGCATGAATTATCTCCAAATAAATCAGTCACGGTGCATGTCTTGCTAACAGTAGCTCATGATTTCTGACTCCAAATTGTGGAGAATGCTGCTCATACACAAGCTCTGCTGAAGCTTCCCCACCAAGCAGTACATCAGCTGAAATATCCTGCCCACATCTTAGATCTCTGATCTCATCCCACATAACCGCTCCGGTCACCCACTGACAGTCAGCTAGTCAACCTTCAGTCAAACCCTCGCTGCTTCGGTGACCGAGTCTTCTCCCAGCTCTTGAACTCTCTCCTCTGGCCTGGTGTAGTCTTTTTCTATCTTTTCCATCACAATTACAGTGCGTTCACTCCTGCTGCTGCAACCTCTTATTTTGTTCAAGGGTAATTGGTAATCTCTTTTCCTCCATTTATTCTTCATTACTCTTTCTTTTGTCTCTGAAAGGCTTGCCTAATGGGTTGATTTGGAAGTTTTTCACTCTTATATGCTTCTTTGTGGTCTGTAAATGCACTACATTCACTGTATTCTTTTGTGTGTATATACTGCATAGAAGTATTCCTGTCTGTCATGTATGGGTACATAACTGCGTAATATCTGTTATCACTGTCAAATGATTCTTTTTACACCTGCTGCCTTTCATGATAATTCATGATAAATGGACCAGTAGAAATGGTTCAAAATTACTTGCTTGCAGAATTACTTACTTTAAAATCTTACGTTATTGTGACTAAAGTTATGATCATTTTTTTTTCTACATCCTTTAAAGATTTTCAGATATGCATTATCTGCAGATATACAAGGTTTTCATATGGCCATGTTATGTCATTTGTACAGCAGTCATTTTGAGCAGTACTGTGCAAAAGTCAAAGACCACCTTTATTTGTTTGTTTTCCAGTCAAAACAGCCATTAAGTGCAAGTGATTCATTTTTCAGGAGATATGTTTTTGAAGAGATTAGATATAAATGATTCCACTGGTCTGAAAGGCAAGTCGTAAGAAAATAAGTAAAACCAGGAAAACGAAGAAAATCAGCAGTTTCCAAAACTAAAAGATGCAGAGTAAATGGGACTCTCAACAAGTAGACCACCCATCATCTGATCTGATGTTCTTCTCAGATAAACAGTATTTTCATCTTTTGAGAGAGAGGAGAAAATCAAGCTGCTTCAGATCTGAAAACATCCACAGGTGTTTCTGTCCATCCTTCCGCTGTGAGAAGACCACTCGGCACTGTGGGTCTGAAAGGATGTGTAGCTGTCAATTAGAACCTCAGTGAGAAAAGGAGACAGACACCTCAAACAAAGAAGCTGAACAATGGACTGACCACCTCCAGAGTCCAGACCTCAGCACCACTGAATGTGTTTGATTACTTGGTTTATGAGAAACCGAAAATATAACCAACTTCTGTGACTGAACTTTGGAGGTGTGTCTGCAGATTTCTTTGAGAAACTGAAAGCAAGTCTCCTGAAAAGAATGGAAGCTGTAATAAAGGCCAAAAACTGGACACACTGAACACTGAAAAACTGACATTTAGATTTAGGTGTTGAGGGTTTGTGTAATTTAAAATTCAATATATGGTAAATGTCTTCTGACACCTTTTCCTGACAATGAAACTTATTCTTAAAGGCTTTTGACTGGAAACAAAAGTAATGAAGGGCTCTGACTTTCCCACAGTACCGTGTATGTGTTCACGTATCTGTCCCAAAGATCAGAGGACGTCCATGTTTAAACACTGACATTCAGTATTCATATGGTGTGTAGAGTGTGAGAGTGAAGTTTATGAAGGTGTTAAAAGCACTTATGTGAACATAATGTTTACATGAGTTCACAGTGCATCTCTCTCTCTCTTTAGTATGGCACAGAAGGAGAAGCTGCAGTGTCTGAAAGATTTCCATAAGGACACTCTGAAGCCGTCTCCAGGTAAAAGTCCAGGCACGCGGCCGGAGGATGAGGCTGAGGGAAAGCCTCCACAGAGGGAGAAATGGGCCAGCAAGCTGGACTTCCTGCTCTCAGTGGCGGGGGGATTCGTAGGTTTAGGCAACGTGTGGCGTTTCCCGTACCTCTGCTACAAGAATGGCGGAGGTCAGTGTGATATGGGTATTTTTTTTCAGGGATGCACAGATATATTGGAATCATGTCAGTATCGGTTGATAATTGCTTAATATTAAACTTCACCAATATTTCAAACTCATATTTGATTTATTGTACTCCAGAAGCACAGAATGTTTTGGCATTGGAAGTGTTTGTTTTACTGAATTGTTGTTTTATTGAATTTGCAGCCCTGTTAATAATTTCTGTATCTCTTTAAAATTAAGGTGGACCCAGGCCTGATTTTATAAATGTTTTTGCATCGTCATCATGTGAACAAAAAAAGAACAATATTGATTCTCAGCATCGGCCCATGATTTCCATATCAGTGCATCCCTAACAGATTTGCTCTCATTCATTTATTTTTAATGTCTGTACTAGATATTGCCACTGTAATACACTGTTAGAAATAAAGGTTCTGTGCAGGTACATTTTTTTCATTTATCAAGGTCCAAACAATGGTAATGTTCCTTCAAAGGTATAACGGTGGCTTTAAGGTCCAATTGTGCACCTTAAATGAGTTTTTCCCAGTGGAGGTGTGCATATCTGCACTCTTCACAATCTAATGGACCACCCCAGTGACAAGAGGGGTACCGCCTCAGTGACAGTTTCACACCTTTTTGTCTGTGTTTGAAAACCACATGACTCTATTCAAACCTCCAGCTGTCCTTTAAGTTATTCGAACACTTAATGTTAAATGGGACTAAAAATAGGCAAAATTTTGATTACAGTCTTGTTGCATTAGTAAGCATTAATGTTAAGAACCTTTCTATATAATATATTAAAGTATATCAATATCTTAGATTTGTTTCCCTATCGTACTCTTATGTTACATAGGCATTTGGTCTGATTTACTCTGACAGAATCCCTAGTGTATGTCTCTTCCCCTGTGAGTGTTTTCTCAGTATGGCCTCCAGTAATATGAGATTTGCAAAGGTGACTTACTTGCTTTGTTTTCATAAATAAAGCTTAAGTATCCGAGTCTGTTCTGACTCGTGTGGTGTAAATATAATCTAAAAATGTTAATTCTTTTCACCTCAGTGTCAAGGGCAGCCTTTTCTGGCCTGACTGCTGTAAATCACTTACTGCTCTTCTATCTGGAAGTTTCTTTATAATCACTACCTGTTTATCTTTCTACTCTAGTCTGACTGCTGGCATTAAAGTGTATTTTTAATGTAGATTAAGCACTGGACGATGAATGGATTAGGTCTGGGGACATATATCGATTTATTGATTACTGATGAAATCAGCCATAAAATCAATGAATGTTATGTAATATTGGTTTTTCCTTTCCATGTTGTAGAACACTGAGAATGTGGGAAGATATGCTGAGGATGTAGGATTGGTTAAACACTAAATGCAACTGTTTTTCAATTTTCTTTAAGCCTCTATGACTCAAAGATGCAACGTATTCTCAAAATCAATAAACAGCAAAAGGAGACACACTGACTCTCACAAGAGATAAAGCTTTTGTGTGTGTGTGTGTGAGGCTCTGCTTCAGATCAGAGCATTAAAATGAGCCAACAAAAATGAAATTTTATTCATTTATTTATTACATTTTATTTACATTTTAATAACACATTAATAATTATACATGCGCATTTAATGCACAGTTATTGTTGACCTGCTGCATTTAACAGATGGGCCTGTGCCCCATTTTAAATTTTATTATTTTCCAATATGTTTAACTCACTAAAGTGTGCAGAACAATGATGTATTCATGCTTGGTCCCTGCAGAGAATATTCAATCTTATTTTCACATAGGGAATCATTAAACTGTGTAACTTGACCAGGAGTCTTCAAACTTATGCATGCAGTTTTTTTTTTTGTCTGACCTTCTGTGAAAAGGCCATACAGCTTTGTCACCTTGTTTGGCACAAATGGAATCTGTTACAGATATACTGAATGTGTATGAACGACAAAATACCTGTGGTTTGATGTAATTAAGAAGTATTAAGAAGCCCAGTTGTTTCAGAATTGCTAATGAAATGTTGATGGACTCAAAATAGATCTTCTCATGTCTTTTGGTCAAATCTCTCTCTCTCTCTCTCTCTCTCTCTCTCTCTCTCTCTCTCTCTCTCTCTCTCTCTCTCTCTCTCTCTCTCTCTCTCTCTCTCTCTCTCTCTCTCTCTCAGGTGCATTTCTCATCCCCTATTTCATCTTCCTGTTTGGCGGAGGGCTTCCTGTGTTTTTCCTGGAGGTGGCGCTAGGCCAGTTCACCTCTGAAGGAGGGATCACCTGCTGGGAGAAACTCTGCCCCATCTTCACTGGTGAGAGACTGAGAGAAAGAGACCTGAACACAGAGAGACTGTCATGTGAGAGAGAGAGAGACTTAGTATTGGAACACAAGTCAATGAGCCATGAGATTTCTGATTCATTGTGATACGTTTATAAAAATAGGTCATCTGTGAAATACTGGGGATCAGAAATCATTTCCTGTATTAACGGTGGCTGTTCTACAGCCTGCTCAGATTGAGCAGATCAAAGATGAGCTCATATCCACAATGAGAACTATCAGATGAATTAAATTTCATGCTTACAGCCACCAGACTAGCCCAATCAACGGCATGCTGATCGGATCCTTTTGGTGTTGAAACCACAGCAAACTATTTTTATCACACACACACACACACACACACACACACACACACACACACACACACACACACACACACAGAGACATTTTCTAAGCCGCTTATCCTTCTGGGCCATGGGGGGAGCTGGAGTCTATCCCAGCAGTCAGTGGGTGGAAGGCAGGATACAGCCTGGACAGGTTGCCAGTCCATCGCAGGGCAGTATTCAAATATCACAGGATAATATTTTATGTAATTATGAATGAATAGTGAAAAACATTTCAGCCATTTATATCTTTAACTCCTGCAAAATCTGCTTGACACTTCTGACTTTAAAATTATTATTTTAGGCTTTACAGACTGAATCGCAGCAGTACATGCACACCATATTTTGCCCTGTTATTCCATTAAATTCTGGAATATCTTTTTGACTACGTAGGTTGATCTGGTCTATCTATGGCTACACCCCTAATGTGTTGCCACTTCACTTAATGTGAGATGCAGTATCAACTGTTGGTGTCCCCCTGTTCTCTGTTGTTCAGTGTCTCATGCTCAGGCACCCTTTAAAGCCCTGGGTGGTGCAGCCATCCCAGCGTTGGCCCTCTTGTCAGGAGATTGCAGGTCCCAAAACCTAGCAATATCATAATCTGTGGATAGAAGTCTAAGATCCAATCCCATTTCACCCCTTGCCCCTACCACTTAGCCCTTAGCTCTCTGTTTTGCATGTTCATGCCTAGAGACTGGTAAGATAGCGGCACACGCGACCAAAGAAACCAGTAAATTTACGTTTTTTTTTTTCCATAAAAACTTAGAACTACTGTATTGCCTTAGTTTAATGGTGTTTCAGTGTATTATGGTCCTTTTCTTCATGACATGCATAAAAATCACTAGCAGTGTGCTAATGTCTCAGTAGCTAAATTTCCTCTTCCACCTTAAATAGTCCAGCGCCAGAATTTAACTGCTGCTCCATTTAAGGTGCAATAGGAAAATTCAAACGAGGAACTGGCAAATAGCTGATTTTAGCTTCATATCACTGAAGAGTTAGGCATGAGTGATAATAAATGATTGTCACATCCCCCCTCTTTGGTAGGAATATGATGCCCTAAATGTAATTAAAACCCAGCAGTGAGGTTGCTGAACCTCCTCTGCTGTCACTGCAGACTGGCAGGGTCACCTCCAGAGCAGCGCTAGCAGCTGATAATGAAGTAATGGTCCTTTTTTGTTTGAGGGTCCCATTTCATAGGTGAAGAAGATTGCAACCACCACCCCTTGTAGCTCAGCTCCAAGGGGCAAGATGACAATCTAAAATAAGGGGTAGAGGTAAAAAATAAGAAAAGGGGTTAGGCCCAAGACTGCATAATTGGTCTCGCTCTCTCTAAGTAGGTAGGATGGATCTCCCTCTGCCCAGTCAGCAGTAGCTGACTTAGTAGAACTGGCCGTTAGTGCTCTCCATGTGTGTTGGGCTGTCCAATGATGTGTTAGTGGTAGTTCAAAAAGATGTACTACCACTAAGACATGAGAAACACTTGCCAGCCTTCACCTTGTCTCGTAAGGCCAGATGTAATTTTGTAACAAGAAAGTCTGAGGACAACCATGACCATTTTTAGGCTGATTGTGGGTGGAAATGTAGGCTCATTAAGGCAAACAAAGTGAATGGATTCAGAAATTTTATAATGTTTCATGAAGGCGGAGCTCGAAGTGGGGGTAGATGGCTGAAAATTCACCAAAAGCTCCAATTAAGTATGTTGATGCAGTAAAAATCTTGCAAGGGGAAAACTGTTCTGTTGGCTAATTATAGCTTCTCGCTAGCCAGCTTGTTTTGCTAGGCTTATCAGTTGCACTCGAAGGGTACAAATCCACCAAAAAAAAGGGAAGATGATGATGTAAAATATTAAATTTTTTATTACAGACTACACATGCTGTGTTTGAATACAAGATTAAGACAACGAATAGAAAGATTTCTGTTAAGACATCTGTATATTATAATAACCGCATGTTATAATAACCATGCATATTCCTAGTGCTGTGTGTATATAAGAGGGGAGAGGAGGTCAGTAGTTGGCCAAATTGGTCGGACAGCTATCTCTTTATCCCTGCCTGGATTACTGATCTTGAATATGACCTGCTTTTGGTGTCTGAGCACTCTGAGTCATGTTATTGGTCCAGTGGTTGCTAGGCAACAGCTGAAGACGCTGTTGCCTTGTTACAGTCTACTCTCAGTCCTGGGCCTCACTTTCAGTGCAGCAACATGTTCGTTCGGTCGGTCGTTCGTTCCTCTCTCTCTCTCTCTCTCTCTCTCTCTCTCTCTCTCTCTCTCTCTCTCTCTCTCTCTCTCTCTCTCTCTCTCTCTCTCTCTTTCTCTTTCTCTTTCTCTTTCTCTCTCTTTCTCTCTCACACACACAATGGTGTGCAAAAAACAGACACCAACATTCATTTAATTTTCAGTCAAAACACCCAGTAAGTACAAGTTATTTATTTTTCAGTGCCAGAAAAACATATTTTTATAGAAAATTACTCAGAAGCCTCAAGAAGTAAATACAATATTAAATTTTTTCAGTATTTAGTGTGTTCACTCTTGACCTATTACAGCTTCCATTTTTTTCAGGAGAATCACTTTGAGTTTTTCATAGAAATCTAATATTTTTTCCACATCTTAGAGGTTGTTTGCATTTTCTTGCTTCTCACCTCATATTTCACCAATCACAAGTGACCATATCACCCCATATAAGTAGAGGTTTACCTCTACGGGTTGGGTGCCTTCTTAAGTTGCATCTCAAACCACATATACCTTTTATCTCTAAATAGGTTTTTATGTGTTACGCTATTTGCCAGAACATATAGAATTGCATTAAAGGAAAAATGTTAAAACTAACAAAATAAACCAAAGAAAATTATAACAGTTATAGCAAAGACAAAAATGCAATCCTGCAACCGTGAGCATGATCAGCTGTAGGTGAAAAACGAAACAGGTCATTTTTGGCCACCTCATTTCACAGTCCTAGAATCTCCACTGAATTCTAGCACCTATTCCATCCTAACACCTGTCCTGTCTTTTTTTTTTTTTTTTCCCTTAATTCATTTATGCCTTTAATCGTAATTTCACTTCATACACATGACCAGCTTAAGCAAATCCAGGACGCTACATTGGTGTAATTACTGTTGTGTCCTCTCATCCCAGTTCAGCAGTACACAGGCTGACTAATGCCCAAACTCCAGCAATCAGCTTCACATTCGGACGTGATGGAATCTCCGTCGCCATGGAAACAGGAACCAGCGATGACTAAGATACATTTGACAATGGGACCTCATCTGTTTGCAGAGAGGGAAAGGAAAAGTGTGTTAGAGGTAGAAAAGGGGGTAGAGAGTGAGAGGCAGAAAAAGAGAGAGTGGCTTGAACATCATGATCAGAATAGGCGTGGCCATGCTAATGAGTGCATAAGAGATATCTGATTCTCTGAAGATATTTCAGTTTTATTCATTCAAAGGGTCCATATCATGAAAACTGAATTTATTGTTCTTTTAAGTCAGATTAATGTGCTGTGAAGTTTCAAAATGTACCACTGACTCTCCAGTCCATACCGGCCATATGTTGCAACTAAGGTGAAAAAATACAACATGCTTTAAATTCAGTGTTTTGGTGATATCACACAAACCATTACATTTCCAAATATTCAGCACAGGTTTAGCTACAACCAAAGTTATTAAAAGTGTCTCAACCAGGACTACTTTTGAATGAGGTGCATTAAAGGACAGCCAATCAGAACAGAGCTTATTAACATAGAACAGTCTTAAAGACACCATTAACAACAGACTGTTTAATTGTAAAGGATAAAGTGAGGTTGAAAAATGGTCATGTAAAATTAATTGCTACATTAAAAATACATGTTATGAGAAGGGAAAAAAAACAAAATACAAGGATAATGTAGCATATCACTGCCGTAGGAAGAAAACCTCATATTTCTATTTTTTATGTTTTTTGGTTTTTGACCATTTAAGAATGCCTTTTACATTGTGTGTCAATTTTATGATGAATGGACTAAAAGAAATGACAAAATGTCCCAAAATGACCTGAAAAAATGTCTGGTTCCATTGATTTAGAATGAAAGTAAAGTATGTTTTTTCCTTCTTCTGTAAAGTTGCCATTTGGAGATACAAGTTTTTCTTCCTACAGCAGCCATATGGACCCTTTAATCTGACTGTTGCATCCCTTTACCTGAGCACTCACACACCTGTGTTTATGAACACACAAGCACACATAACTCCATGCTCAAAACATTCCTATTCCACACACACAACACACACGTTTGTTTATATACAATACCAGGCCAAGGGGTTTTTATGCTGTAGGTAACTTACTCATTTTCAACCTTTTAAACAGAAAAGGATATTGGGTAATTTCTAGGAAAGTATTTGCAATTCGTTTGGTCAAAGCTGAACCATAAAATAATTTTGCTTTAAGTGACCCTATACCTTATTGTTGTTTTTTTGTTATTTTATTAAAATAGCAAAATATTATATGTATGTTAGTGTGTCTCTAAGGGCCTAATTACACCTTGCATTAACACGTGTTTTGGTGATTGGATCATGTTCAGATTTCTCTTGACTGCATGAAAAACTGGGTGTAAACACCCCAAGAATGCACTTTGAGTGAATTCTGATTGGATCATTCAGACCGTATTGAGAGGTGGTCAGCCACAGATATTGACCAGATGTAACACAAGTGTAAACAGAATTCATTTTTGCTTTTTGTATGCAATTACATGAGTGGAAATGTTTTTTTTCTGAGTGCTGACCCACAGTATATGGAATCTGGTAAAAGAATATCCAGATACAAACACACTCCTAATCTAACTCTAAACCTAACTCCTTGACTTTAAACTCAGTAAAAGTAATCTCAGTTTTGCCCTATCAGTTTTAAGATGTAACGTAGATTTTGTAAAAGCATGGGGCCTGTCAGTCTGTCCTGACATTGTAGGTTAATTCTAAAATGAATAGATGCACTCACTTTTACGTTTCCCGGAGATGCACACTCTGTGGATAAAGTTGTACATGCATGTGTGCAGGCCTGTGTGGCCTTGTACCACTCCAGGCTTGAATGCCCTTCTTGTGCTTCCCTACTTATACTGAAATAGGCCATATGCTGTCTCTCTCTATTTCAGTTCGCTCTGAGTTCTGTGCATTTACAAATCCAAACCGACCATTCTGTTGCCCTCTTACCCCACGAACGTCATATAAAACTGGAGCAGCTGAACGTCCTTGGTCTCACACACACATTCTCACTCTAATGCTCAGGCAATGCATCACTCACAAACACACCCTCATTTTGGATTACAGAGGCAGCTGTCACAGCGCTTGTGAATTGCATTGTCCAGGCTCAGGGTGATGCTGTAATTATTCTTGCTTTTTGGCTGCCCTTGACCCTAAAATACCCCTACAACAATGTAGAGGTCACTAGGGCAAGCAGGCAAGTGCCCAGTAGGTGTTGGACCTTGGTACTAAAAATATAAGGCACAAGTGTGACCCTACTATTAGCATCTATGTCACCTGCTGCTGGAATGCTCTTTGCTGGGCTTTGTTACAGTTTTTGCAAAATGTTGAACATTTATGTTTGAGGAGCGCTGTAGTACTCATGAGGTTAACGTGATAGTTTAATAACAAATCAGACCCCCCCACCCAGGACACAGTGTCCTGTTGCTATCACTGGTAATTGTCATGACAGATGCCATTATGTTCAATGTCATGACAGCTTTATGTCACATGTTCATGTTTACTGTGTACTCCGCTGGCACAGGCAGAAATAAGTTATTTGGTAGGCCTGTGAAAAATGAGGCAGATTTATTTGGTAAATACAGTTTCCAAATGTTCCACCATGTGTTTACATTAGGCTGTACCATATTCCTGACAGCAGTGCAGTCATCCACCTACTTTTTCCAAAACTTTTGCCTTACGGTGATACAAAACAATATCAATCAACCACAAATCTGGATTCATATATACACAACCAGCACTGTAACACAACCTCACTACCAAACAAAATGTTCAGTGAAGACGACTTAACTACGTTAAAATCAGATGAGAAAAATAACCACAGAAAAAAAACCTAAACCTAATCATCATGGGCAAAAGCATACTGCCAGAGCTAGCAGACCCAAAAAACACAACATGGCCGAGAAAAAGTCAGAGAGCTGAGATGTAAATACGAGGAAATCAACACCAGAAACTTTTAAAACCTGAAATTAATCATTGTACGCAAAATCATACTGCCATGGTGGACATGAAAAATGTTGGTGGTCCATTTATGTCTTGCCTGTGATGACTCGATGCATTGAAATAACATTTGCCCGTGTCAGCTTTTTTGTAAGTACTAAATTCACAACGTTTTTGTTTTTGTTTTACAAAATTTACATTTTGCGCAGTGTCCCAGCTTTTTTGGAAATGAGGTTGAACCAGAAATGGTAACATGGCACAATTATATTACTGGACACAATCTATTATGACAACACATGACAACATACTAAATCTTGTGCATCGTCTGATACATCATCATTCATCATGTGAAATGTTTATGCCATGGTTTTGTCAGTGTAATGCAGGTGAAGTGTTATCCACAATCTTCTGCTTAATAAAAACATTCTGGTGTGTGTGTGTGTGTGTGTGTGCGCGTGCGCGATAGGAATCGGCTATGCCTCCATCGTGATCGTCTCCCTGCTGAATATCTACTACATTGTGATCCTGGCGTGGGGGCTGTATTACCTGCTGCAGTGCTTTCAGAGGGAGCTGCCGTGGGCTCGCTGCAGGCACAGCTGGAACACACAAAACTGTGTGGAAGACACCATCCGCAAGAACAAAACCCTCTGGCTCTCTGCCAACGCCACCAACTTCACCTCTCCTGTCACTGAGTTCTGGGAGTGAGTAGCATTTGGTTTTTTTCAATGAGCACAGTATGGGTGTCCAAGGCTTTGAGTATTTGCAATTTAGGTGTTAACCTTAAATGAATACAGAAAGGCAAAAAATCAAATGTACACAGTTATCCTCCTACCGTCTAATGTAGATGATCAAAATTTGCTTCTTTTGTTTTGCAGTGGAGCTACAATGCTAATAATGCTAAATATATACTTATCTAAGTGGCCTTAGTTAAGTATATATTTAGATTGCCAACAGAGCGACCATGCATTACTTTACAATATACATCAGAATCAGATGTGAAAGCATATGATCTTCCTTAATGCATTTTTCTACTAAAAAGCTGTAGTTTTGTCCAATTTCAATACTGATTTTCCCTAGATAGATTAGATTAGCACAACTTTAGATTAGAACTAGATCAGAGCCTAGGTTAGATTATATTAGTCATGAAAAAGTGACTTACTGATCAGTGCTGATATGGTGGCCAAGTGGCTTCATCTCTTTATGTATATAATGAAAATCAACAAATTAGTTCTCTACTTATGGGTCGTTCTCCATTTGGGCTTAAAAAGATACTTAAAATATTGGGCACAGCTCCAAAAGTCAGTAAGTACATTTACTCATTTTGCCCAAGATTAAATAACACTTTCCTCATGATTCTCTGATTTCTTTATTTTTACCCTGTTTCACAGTCGCTCTGCATCTGTACAACATTTGAGGAACCATTTTTGATATAAAACAATATTTTTAAGAGGTTTAACTTAATAAAACCGATTCATATTTACTTTTTATATCATTAACATTATACTGCATTTAAAAATAATGTCAGAGATTTTGGTCACTGTTGTTATCAGGGCTCATACAAGATATATTATTATTTATACTTACTTTAAATGTATAAATAATATATTTTCAACTCCATTAAATTGCTTTCTTGGGTCAAAGCTCATGAGAGAGGAAGCATCTCAAGGCATGAAAAGGGAAGTCCACACTTGCTCACTATATTTTAATTTATTAATAATTTTGTTAATAAGCAGCACATAACTTCTATATGTCAGAGGTGCTTTAATGGCTGGGTAGTTACATTTTTGTCAAAATAATGCGAGATATCATTTTTATTACTGATTTTAAATAGTTGCACAAGGTCACCTGAACCACCAATGAGTCAGCCAATTTACAAAATCCTCAGTTTTAACCAGAAAGTCACTGGAGTCACAATCAATTGTGTTACACCATAATCATACAATACCAGTGACTGTGAAACATGTTTGTTAAAATTAAGCTCTCCTTTTTGCATATGTGATACTAGGAGATGTTAATGGACATATTAAGATTATTTATTTAGTTTTGGGATGAAAGAAATAGATTTTTTAAAAAATGAATCCACCTGAATTCCCACTCGAAATGGAGAATGACCCATATGTATGTCTTTCAGACTCTGAGTCTTTTCATTGTTGTCAATGGAGCAACATGCACTGCAACTAAAAAGCTCTCTCGTTTTAGCAGAAAAGCTGTGAACTTTTGTGCTGTGCATAAATGAAGGAGCGATCTACAGCTGACCAATAGTAATCAAGCATACCTGTAGTCACTTATCCAACACGGAGGAAAAGATACCTACTTACAAATCAAATGCGTTCTCCCTCCCTCTCTCCCTCTCTCCCTCTCCCCCTCTCTCCCTCTCTCCCTCTCTCTCTCTCTCAGGCGTAATGTCCTGAGTCTTTCGTCGGGGATTGATGAGGTGGGCGAGCTGAAGTGGGACCTCGCCCTCTGTCTGCTAGCCGTCTGGGTCATCTGCTTCTTCTGCATCTGGAAGGGAGTGAAATCCACAGGCAAAGTGAGACAGTGGGAGAGAGGGAGGGAGGGAGGAAGGTATGGTGGGATGAGAATGGCCAAAAGCTAAAGGGATAGAAGGATAAA